>NC_133876.1:6105083-6263880 GCF_044706935.1 Curcuma longa | reverse complement strand
CCAACATGTGCAACCTGTTAAAAGAGCTCAATGAGGAAGATGATGGAAACTTGAAGCACACTTCAGAAAAAGGTTAAACTGGTATCGGAGAGTCCCGACAAACCACTTCGACACTCAATTTAGGGTTCTTCCAAAAAGATAGAGTATAGAAAGGAAGAAAGATAATAATAGAAGAGTTTAAAAAGTCGAACCAAAGATAAGAAATAGATACTTTAGAAACCGTTTTTAGGATTTATATAGCCGTCGAGAGAATATCTTTATGTCGACTAGAGAGATATCACTATGGAAGTGTACGAAGAGATCAAATCTAACGAGTGTTGATCGTTTTCATTTTGACATTACATGCAGAAAAAAGGATATTCAAGGGAATCAGATCTGACAACCTCATAACTGATCTTTTATTCTTATGCTGCCACATGTCTCAGGAATAGTCGCAACCTGTTCATGTACCCACAAAAGATAAAGATTCATACTTAGGATATGGAATGAGTCTGAGAGTGTGTGAACTTGGGACCCGAGATTGAGATGTCATCTGAGGCCGAGATAGTGAGGTGCTGAGATACTAAACTGCTAAGATGGCTGAGGTGTAGAAATGAGGTGCTGAGATGGACGAGGTGCCGAGTAGTCGAGTGTCTGAGAGGGCTGAGATGGTCGAGGTATCGAGTGGCCGAGTGTCTGAGAGGACTGAGGTGGCTGAGATGGTCGAGATGCCGAGAATGGTCGAGGTGTCGAAATAACCAAGATGATCGAGATGTTGAAATGACCGAGATGATCGAGGTGTCGAAATGACCAAGATGATCGAGGTGTCGAAATGACCAAGATGATCGAGGTGTCGAAATAATCAAGATGATCGAGGTGCCAAAATGAGGTGCTGAGATGGTGTGGGCAAAATTGGACTTGAGATCAAGATAGTCGAGACAGTATGGCGGAGATGGCAATCTGAGACTGAGCTCTTAGTCGATCTTGATCCGACTTTACTTCAAGTGAAACTATTTTCACTCAAGTCCATTTGACTAGAACTATCAAGTGAGTCTTAGATTTAACTTTCGCTTGACTCTTGACTTTCGTCCCAAAAAGAGCCACGTCGTGCATTGCCCTTGCATCAGTATGATTATATATTCACTAGAAATCTAGAATTAACGTTTGGGCACCAATCTGTTCCAACCCAAAAGAATTTAAGTGATAATTTTTTGATTCAAACATTGAAATCCAAATTCACCAAGCAACCAGGAGAATATGCACATAGCAGCAATTAATGGTCCTAAAGAACAAGCATTTTTCATTAAAAGAGATTGTTTCCTGAAAACTTAGGTTATATATGATTGGTATGGCATTTTCCAAGGTACTACAACAAATTTGCTATATAGATTGGGATTAGACTTTAGAGCAAATGCCACATTCAGAACCAAGCTAATTAATTTTATGCATGTGCTATATCAATAAATAATCTAAAGTTGCATCAGTGATAGATTAATTGGTTAGAAACACTGTCATACAATAAAAGAAATCCAGTCTCCAAGGGAGGTTTGTACCAATAGTTATAGAGCTGTCAAATAAATCAATTCAGTGTAGAGCGGACCAATCCATTAAAAACTCTTTATATAGCGAAGTACAGCAAACTGACCCACTAATTTGATGGGTTGAAAAATCTCTAATCCAGCCTAACCTAAAACAGATTACAAGTTAGACGGACCAACCCATGAGTCTATAAAAAAAATAAAAAATATATTAAAAATTTTAAGTTTGGATTATAATTTAAATTGATCAAGTTAAAATTTTTAAGCTTGAATTATAATTTAACAGATACATACTAATTTATTAAGTTTTTTACTTTAATTTTAAAATTTAAAATAAATTAATAAATTTTCTCAATCTGCGGGCTAACTCAAGTCTGCTACAAGCCAATCCACATGGGTTACGAACCTAGGTAGGTCAACCCATCTGAACTCATTTTAAAATAGATTGATAAAATTTCAACCCAACTCTTCTAAATTGCTTGGTGGGGCAAGTCAATCCGACGGGTCCAACTTAATTGACGGCTATAAATAGTTGTTTGGCCTTATGTTAAGGAGCACGGACATTATAAATAAGAGTATAAAAATGATGACGTAGGAGAAAAAGATGGAGAAAAAAATAAAATTTAAAGATAAATATTAAATGTGTTTTTAACTTTTAAAAGAATTTTTATAAAAAAATATCAATTACTAATAAATATTTTTAATTTATTAAATAATTGATCGATAAACTAAATATTGATAAATAAAAAAATAAAAATTATTTTTAAAAAATTATAAATTATCAATCAAATTTAACTTTGATAATAAAAAAATTAAAATTATTGATCAAATCTAATTTATCAAAAATAATTAATTATTAAAAAATTAAAATGTATATCAACTAATATTATAATATTTTATCATTCAATTTAAATAATATTTTTAATATTTTATTGATTAAATTTAATTTTATTTAGTTGATTAAAAATATTTATTAGGCAAATATATTATTTTTCAATAAATTATATTTGAAAATTTAGGATGCTTTTTTCTAATTTAATTAATAAAGAATACAATGATAACGTTAGTGTTGTGTGACTAGTGATCATAATTTTCAATGGTAAAAATAATTTTTTTACAATGCAATAAGTTATTCTTTTAAATTTTATTAATAAAATTAAATATCTTTAATAATATTTTATATAAATTTTTAAAAATTAATATTTATTTTTAAAAATATATATTAAAACCCTAATTATTTTCTGTCTAAGCAATAAAATTACTATTTGACCTTAAATAACATGTCAAAAATGCAACTTTCAAACTATCATTATAACCTTAAAATTCCTAAAAGCTTATATATGCTCTCTCATAATTGCACTTAGACCACTTTAGATTCATTAAATTTTTATTTTAATTTATTTTGATTGACTTCAATTAAGTAGGCAGTACTGACAGAGAAGTGAAACGACTAATATTTTTTAAAAAATTTTACTTTATTAAAACTATAAATTGGATATTTATGAAACTATATGTGCCTATTATATTATTTGAAATTATTAGTGGGTGATTTGAAAATTTTACTCGCCACGTGTCAAGTTGTATTGAAATCTAAAAAACGCTTCACTCTATTAATAAATCGTTTGTTAAAGAGAGGAAAAAAAACGGAAATTGCTTAATTGCGTCCTTTGGGCTTCCGAACCGAACCGCCGATGTCAAACCGGTCTCCGCCCTTCCAACACCCAAGCTATAAAGAATAAACGGCAATTCGCAGGGAGAAAGATTGCGAAGAGGAAGGTTAGGACGATAATGGCGGAAGAGGGAAAACCCGACACCCAGCTGTTCCAGCTTCTCTCTACCCTCCTCGAACAGGTCGTTCTCCCTCTCTCTCTCTCTCTCTGCTCGTCGAATTTCTTCTCTTTATAGGAAAACCATATGATCCAATCTTTGGATGAGTGTTTTTTGTTTGTTGGTTTTCAAGATTTTAACTTTTAAGTTCTAATGCCTTTTTCGGACCATATGTTTTCATTGGAATGCCTAATTTGTGTACAGATGTATGATTTAGTTCTTGGTTCGTTCATATGCCTGATCGATCATTTAGGGTTTAAATCGTTGCCTCTTCGCAGATAATTGGCATCATGTCCTGCTTCAATGTGAGATCATTGTCCGTAACAAAAATATATCTTTTGTTAGATCTTTTGGGCGATACTGAGTTTTCATGGGTCAACTTTTTGTTCTGTTAGAAAATTTCCCAACTAATGTTTAGCATTTCTGACCTAGTTGTTGTGTTGCGGATGAAAAATGAAACTAAAACCAAACAACTCGTTGCCCGCGGATTCTATACGAGACCCCTAAGGTTTCTATGTAAGCACCAATGGAGAAGATACTGGAATCTCGCTTTTAATGCTCCCTGGAAACGAAAGCTTACCTTGAGAAACCCTCATATCTACAAGCTTTACGGTCTTCCATAGTTGCTGCAAGCATCCAGGGCATTATCTAGGCTCCAGAATGCTCCCAAGGTGAGAAACTCGCAGCTTCTTGTTGTGCAACCAAAATCACCAAAAACCCTGTTGAAAACAATATGAAACAACCTTAAATTTGGATTCTGGGTGCTGGGTATTGTTGTGCTGCACTGCTCAGTGTCCTTGCCAGCCAGCAGTTTATACTCTTTTGGTGGATTGTTATTAGGAAATTTGTACTGCCTATTTAGAGCATCTATTTATGACATGGGTTCTATTTTCTGATGTGGATATGGTAATCTGATAAATCACAAATTGAAGAAGCTCGCCAATTCTTTTGAAGACATGTTTAGTTTGCATACCAACAGAGCATCAAGGATCTGTAACATCAACCTGTGCCGCCCTTGAGTCTCACCTAGTCCCTGCTCATCTATTGGTTGATCTATGGGTTTGGGTTTCTAATCATCTGATACTATCAGACTACCAGGTTTAAAGGAAGATGGAGCTGTGACACACTTTTTTGTAAAAGAGACATACATGTTTCTTGATACTGAATGATATTTGCTCAGCACAAGAAGATTTGCCAATCTAATTGCTCCTTGGAGGCAAAAAGCTTCTATCAAGTTATTGCTTTATGTAGTCTCACCGAAGCAATTAATTTCTTCTCTCATAGTATCTCAATCTAACAATTCGCATTCACCATGTAGCAAGGATGAAGAGACCTCTTTTTCTTTTCCTCTGCCACATTTTTAATGGAAAATGGGCCAAGAAGTTCTTTTGAATATGTTTTTCTATCTGATTATACTTTACTGGAAAAATTCTGAAGTCTGAATTGTGGTTGAGATTTTATGACCGCTGTTTCATCCCTTTAATACTTGGATTAGGTGCTCTCTGTGTTTCTAGCTGCAACTAGCCTGATGCTTCTATGTTTGTGCAAAAAGGGTATGGGAGGTTTTTCATACATGTAAGCCTTGTTTGTGGGGTAGAATAGAGAAGAGTGAAGATAATTGAGTTAACTTTGAAGGGAAATTAAATAGCGATGATAGAAATTGATAGAGAGAAAGAGGGAAGGGCTGAAAGAGATAAATTTCTCTTATTCTCCCTGGGTAGAAAGCAGGTACATAATGAAAATTATTGACTGCTCAGCAAATACTGATCGTGGATGTCGACTTGTCGGCTAATCTGCTCCTTTCCCACAATGTTTACCAGTTTTGGGAAAAAGAAAATGATCTCCAACTAAACAAGGATTTCCATTCTCACTTTTTTCTCTTCTTCCATTTGTCTTCAAAAGGAAACAGGGGCTACATCTCTTTAGTTCAGTGCTCACTTTGTCTTGCTATTTTCTTCGCTTCTCCGTCTACCTCAAAACAGACAGCTATTTGTACCTAAGACTCCATTGGATTATAATGAGTGATGGCTAAAGATTAGCTCCTCAATGTTTTGATTCCTATTCTTTCTCTGAATTATATTCAAACCTTTTTGGAAATACATAGAAACTGCCTCCTTTTCTGATTAAAAATAAAAATATCAAGAGGAAATACCATTAAACTTGTTATCGAAAATGATGCCAGAGAAACTGGGATGTCTGCATATATTGGACTGATGGATACATAATAGAAGTAATTTTAACTATAAACAAGGTTATTCCATATTCTGAAAAGCTGGCTTGTGATGTATAATAATTTTTAGACAGAAACACCAAACACACTGTATGTTTTCATATTTATTCTAATTATTTCATACTTGTTTCTTTAAAAGGAAAATTTAGTAATGTATTTTCCAAGCGACATTAATCAATTGTCTTCTTGTTGTATAGTTTTGGGCATTTATCCCTAATTTGCATTACAATATTGGAATTTGAATGAAACATGATATTTACATACCGGAATTAGAATGAGAAACTATGTATCATGGAAGTTAAAATTCAAACGCCATCTTACCTTTCCCTAGTCGCATTATGTTTTATCCTACTTCTATCTTATTCATTTTATTGTTATACTGGCCATTCTTAAAATTATGGGTTGCTTAAGTTCCGTTTAGTTGCTTCATGTATCTTGAAACAGCTTATTATATTTATGTTCGTCAAGAGGAATTGGTATGGTCATTTATTCAACATGGATCCCTTTTTGATAGTTCAGTAAGCCTCTTAGAGTAAGTTGATAAGTAGGTGGGTTTTCTCAAGAATATTTCTGATGCTAAGTAAAAAAAGAAACTATATATACCCATTGAGTTAGTCCATGGCTCGTGCTTGAGCAAGTCTAGTTGAGCATGTTCGTCCACATGAGGCAGTGTAAGAATTTATGAAGAATAGGTTGAGCACTTTCCTAATAGCGTATGGTTTTATTTTAAGTAATCAATCAATTTGAGTTTCCTTTATCTTCTTTTCCAGTTCAATTAATTGTGTTAATAAGTAATTATGGTTGCCCAAATCAAAAGAAAACTTTTACTAGAAACTGAAGTTGTGAGAAGTCAAGATAGCAACAAAAGTAGACATCAGAGTGAATCAATACACTTGAGTATTGCTAAAAATCCAACCTTATATAAAGTCCAGTGTTAGGATAAGGTCCATTCGAAATAGTGGGGATATATGGCTTCTTGTTATCGCTGTGTATCTTTGTCCAAATTATTGTCCCAAAGTTATGGTTGCTGTTGATCTTTTGGTAGGCATGTGGTAGTTCTAAATGATGGTACTCGATTGCATGGCTATTCAGGAATAACTTGAATACAAACCTATATATGACATGTAAACCTTTTTGTTTTTACCTATGACAACAACTCATTTCTTAGATTTTGCGAAATCATAGTCTAGGGTGCATAGCATGGTGTTTTGAGGCCGTGAAGCTTTTTTGTTTTTGCTCTTCCATGCTTGTTGATTAAAGTAAACATGTGCAGGTGGAATCCTTAAGCAACCAAGAAGAAGTTGAACTCCGAGCCAAAATTGAAGCGCTTGGTATTGAAGTCACCAAGGTCCCTCCTAAACCATCTACTAACCTTGATGAGGTATCTAAAGTCCACTACTTAGTTGTTCTGTTCATCCTTCTCGAATGCATGTATCACAGGATTTTCTATGTTAAATGTCTCTAGCTCCAAATAGCTGCGGAGTTGGACAAGCTCTCTGCGAAACTTGATGAAGTCGATCAGATGATATCGTCGACTATGGCTGCAGATCCTCAGGTCCAGTCTCTGCTTAGCAGCACAGCTGATGTTTGGATGCCTGTTATCACTGCAAATGCTGATGAAAGGCGAGCTTTCACAGTCAGTGATAGTGAGAACAGCCATGAGGGCTTTCAGAGTCAGTGACGGTGAGAAAAGCCATGAGGAGCGACCAGTTCTTTCCAGCCAATAAATATTTTTATGGTTTATGAAATAGGAAAAACATGTTTGTTAATTCTCGGTGATGTAATGATAAGCTTTAGTATGCAATTAGTATAAAGGTTGGATAAGAATTAACTACTGATAAAGTTGTACATATTGTAATGACATTGTGGAACATATTTAAGGAGGGTTTTTTAATGCGTCTCGTAAAAAGGTGCACTGATTGGAATAGTTATGATTTTTCTTTGTTTTTTTTTCAGGATATTTCGCATGATTTGGTATTACAAAATGGAATCAAAGAAATTAAGCAATTAAATAAATTTAATTAATAGAAAATGTTATTCCTGTAAGAACATCGTCCTATCAATTCCAACAACATCATTCCGTGAAGCCCCAGGAAGGAGATTTAGAACCCTCAACAAGCTTCACGGCGGTAGCAGCTAAATTCCTGCAACAATTAGCCTTCATTTTTATGTCTCCTTGTTCACCACCACCGCCGCCCCATCCTTCCGAGCGATGATCGCCGACGACGCCAATCCCAGGAACATACCATGCTCCACCACACCAGTGATCCTCAGAATATCATCGCTGATGCGACTGAGATCGCCATGTATTCCGTCCTCGAAGAACAAATCGACAATGTAGTTCTTGTTGTCGGTCACGAATGGCTCGAATTCGGCCCCTTTCTCAGAAAAGGCGCTGGCTTTGGCGTTCGCGGAGGCGGCCCTGAGCTTGAGGTCGAACCCGGGAACGCCGACGAAGAGATTCTGGAGGCGGCGGAGAGTTAGGGCCCAGCCGAAGGGGATGACCTCCACGGGGACGGCGAGGCGGCTGGCGCCGAGGCGGGACACGAGCTTGGATTCGTCGACTATGACGACGAAGCGGCGGCTGGCTGCCTCCACCATCTTCTCGCGGAGGAGGGATCCGCCGCGTCCCTTGACGAGGTTGAGGGCCGGGTCGACCTCGTCGGCTCCGTCGATGGAAAGGTCGACCACGGGGTGGGCGTTGAGGTCCGTGAGCGGAATGCCAGCGGCTGCGGCGCGAGCGGCGGCCCACTCGGAGGTGGGGACGCCGACGACGCCGCGGAGGACCCCTCGACGGAGGAGATCGCCGACGCGGTCGATGGCATGAGCGGCGGTGGAGCCGGTGCCGAGGCCGAGGACCATGCCGGATTGCACGAGCTCCACGGCTCGGTGGGCGGCGACGCGCTTGAGCTCGTCCTGGGAGGGCGTGGGGGCGGAGGGAGGAGGCGCCGCGGCGGCGAGGGGACGGTCGGCGTGGAGGAAGCGGCGCAGCGGGATCGCCATGTCGACCGTCGAAGAGCAAACGGCAGGTGTTTCGGATCAACTCTCTCGCTCGGATGGTTCAACGGGAGGCGGGAAGAAGAAGGCGTAGAACGAGAGGCGCGCCCGAGAGAAGATATATAGACATTTGTGCGGTGATACGATAACATTAATAAAACAGGATTACCGATTTCTTTACTAAGAGTGCGGCCCATACCGCGACGTGTTTGATTAATCATTGGCTATTTATTTGTGTCGTGTCTGGCGCAAACAGCTGATTATAAGGGACCACTAAATCGGAACGGAGTGGAGGCGAGACCACCGCCACGCGAAGCGGTGGAACCAGGGAACACGGCGGGACCTTTAGATCAACGATCGAGATTTTATGCACAAGTCATCTGACGGCTCCAGTGTGCGGGTGGAGAAGAGATGGTCAAAGACGGACGAGAGGGGCGCGGCGCGTGGGCGCCACAAAGATACGGAGGTTGAAGCACTATCTATATTGATGTACCCGATAAATTCACCACGCTACAAATGGAAAATGGTTAAGATGTACGGTTCATCTAGATGGGTAATTAAAACATGGGTAACATTATAAATTTGTCTCCAACGCCGCCCATGATATAAATGGTTGTTTTAGTTAATTCTTCCTTCGCGTTGAGTTATCCAAATCGCTTTGAACGTCGCGAGAAGATTTGGGTAGTTTGATGAAGCGGGAACGAAAGAAACATCTTGGAAAGGAGACGAAGGTTGGTATGGTCGCGAGGTGTCCTCATTTATTATATTGGATATTAAATATTTGATCGTGGCCAGGAAAGTCTAATCGTCCTCGGAACTCCTTTAGAGATTCCTCTACAGCATTATTAGCAATATCTTCAATATCTATACTCATTTCATCCTATATAAAAAAACAGAATATAGAAATACAAAATTCAATCCAAAATAGTAAACACTACAACACTCATCAAATATATCAAATGTTGGTACGTATTGTACTAAATATTTACTTAAAATACCTGATCCACGACTTCAGTCACATGGCGTTTACTCTTTCGCTTTGGGGGTGTAATAAAGTCCGGATGTTTCTTTTTTTTCATTCGATCTGTTCTTTTTTGAACAGTCTTCACAATAGATGATGTTGGGTTATATACAACTATCTCTTTTCCTTTTTCAGTATTTGTTGGCACTTTATCATCACCAGAAGAATCAGCCTCCACACCAACATGTTGCTCGGTATCACCTTCTTCAGCCATATGTGGGGCTTCCTCTTCGACCTCTATTTTTTTTCCTTTCAATATTTTAATCTCATCCTCGAGTCTTTTAATGTGATCCAACAATTTTGAATCACCCACTCGAGGAGGTTCAACCTGGAAATAGCTTTGTTAATTAAGCATGCTAATTACTTCAATAATAAACTCTTACTAAATATATTATTTTGGATTAAAAATTGTTACCTGACCAAACTTCTGAATATCATCAACAAGGACTTTTTCATCCTCGAATGGTATGATTGATATGATCTAAAGGTAAAAACAAATCAATTGTTAGTTCAATAACACATTTAAACCAAATTATACAATAAAGTTATTAAAAATTTCACCAACCTACCTTGTTTGGCCTAACAGATGAAATGATGGCCTCGGCACCTTTTGGATTAATGGGAATTTTGCTCTCTCCCCACTTGAATAATCGGGGAAAGCAACGCAAAACACGGGGCTGACCAAGCATAGGGACTCTTTCATAAACCCAACCCTATACAAATACAAAGATTAGCATTTACTCGCTCAACAAATAACATATATATGCTGAAAATAATACCATGAGTCCAACTATGCAACCTCCCATGTAGGTTTTCTCTTTTTTGCCCACTTTGTTGTGGCCAAGATGGTCTTCCATTTCAGCCACCAAAAATCTAAATGCTGCATCTCCCCAACCATACCCAAAAAAAGTCTCCAAATTGTCCAGGTATGGGAAGATAAAGCTAGGGGTACCAAAATTGCTAATAGGAAATATAACACAATTAAAAAGTAACAAAATAAAAAACCTAAAAAAATCATCTACTTCTGCTTCATTTTCTGCCAATGCAAATAACTTCTCTATGATGTCATTTCTCTTGAGACCTTTCATCCCCTTGAAATGTCGCTCACCAAAGTTGGAAGCCAATTTCAACTCTAGGTTTACCGGTTGCCCAACGCTAGGTAAACCTATCACTAGTGAGAACTCCCTAGAGGTGAATGGCACCATTATATTGCTTCCAAAACAGAAGCTGCATGTCTCTACTTCAAACCTTTTCAGCATTGTATAAACTCGAGATGTGCTTATAGAAAGCTTCTGAATATTCAACCAAGGTGCTAGAGGACTGTCCTTAATCTTCTTTAAATGTAGGTCACCCAGTTTCGGAACCAATTCTTCCATGACGGACATAAATTTTGATGGTGAACACCTTGTATAACCATCTTTTCCGCTTGTTCCAGCATCTCCTTCAGTAGCACGGGTAAGTTTTTTACTCTTCGTCATTTCTAAATCACAAAACACCACAATTAGCAACTAATTCAATAAATTGAATGAGTTTCATAGAATAATTGAATACTAAACCCTATAACCTAACAAATTTAGCTATGTCATTTCTAAATCACAAAACACCACAATTAGCAACGATTTCAATAAAGAGTTTCATAGAATAACTTAATAGTAAACCCTACAACCTAACAAATTAAGCTACTTAAGATAGTAAAGGTAAAAGGGGTTTGACGGGTTAGGGTTTAGGAAAAATAAAGAGTTTCATAGATTCAGCTATTAATAAAATGCGAGGAGCAGGGGCGAAGATCACAGCCGGCGAAGAGCAGGGGCGAAGAGCAGCCACAGGCGGCGAAAACCACAGGCGCGACGAGCACAGGGGCGAAGAGCACAGGGCGGCGAGCACAGGCCGGCGCCGAAAAGCACAGCCGCGACGAGCACAGGGGCGACGATCACAGGGGCGAAAGGCAGGCCGACGAGCACAGGGCGACGAGCACAAGGCGGCGGCGAAAAGCACAGGCGCGACGAGCACAGGGCCGAAGAGCACAGGGCGACGAGCAGCGGAGCTTCGGCAGGTTGGCCGCGCGATTTTAGGAGGGATTTTGAATCGAAGCCGGGATAAAGCTTCGGCGATTTTGGGAGAGCGGGATAAGCCACGGGAGAAACCTTCGCTGCCACGCTGGCACCCACGTCAGCGTCGCGGATGCGTCGCGGAGGAGGAGGCGCGCAGCAGAGAAAAATCCTATATATATAAAGGTTGATTTTTATACAAGTTGTCCATATATCTCTAACTCTTTTAAAGAGTATTTTGAATTTGCCTAAAAATATCATCATTGGTTATTCTTTATGTCTTGGTTGTTGGAACTTGTTTGAATTTATCATCGATAAATTGAATATCGTAATTCTTATTTCTATTTTCTTGTCTCTCCAAGATCGAGATAATAAATCTCTTCCCTATATTATAATTGAATAATTGAAGTTGAAAGCATTTGAGAATTGAAATTGAGAATAAAGAAGATGGTACAAAAATAATGAAATGAATACTAAATAGTAGCTATTAATAAAAAAAAAATCAAATAATCCTCCTCTTCTTCCCCCCAACAGATCCAAATTAATTTTACTATTTTCCTCTAACTTTTAAATCACACTAGTATAAACTGTAAAAATTATTTATTCTTCTTTCTTCTGACTATTAAAAATAATAATACAAACTATTGATTAATTATTAAATAATAAATTAACATATAAGAATATCAATGATTGCAATCTAAATATCTATATTCGACTCTTATTTGGGAGACCTGAATTAGAGCTCGGTGACCCTGATCAATAGGTAACCGATCCAACGACCCAGGTCAATGGGTAACTGGTCTATTGACCCGGTTACGGACCTGAGCCAGCTTAGGTCTCACCCTATAAATAACCTTTTTGATGACATTTGGAAGCACGAAACCTAGCAAAATATCTTAATTAATTCATTAAGGATCAAGACTACCATTATTTTAAAGAATAGAAGAAAAAGTCCTCTTGATCGAAAACTTTGCATGAATTGATGTTTTCAGATCTCAAGATCGAAAGGGAAAACCGATTCGCATTAGATTATTCGGTTAGCTTTCAGCAAGAAGGAAACAAGAAAAACAAATAACATAAGTGCATTATTTATGGCATCATAGCTTGCTTACACTAGCACAAAGTATCTCAAGTTTAAAAGAAAAGAAGAAAACCTTCTTACTATTACTACATTGATTATCAACTTTTTGAGAACATCTACTTCCTTATTTTTAGTCTATTCATCACCACATGAACTTTATCATAAATTTTATCGACCATCTTAAAGTAACAGTTTCTCCAATCTTTCTTGAATAGCAAGACGACAAACACACTCCACAATCCAACCAAAAATCCGAGTGCATGGCTGAGATAGACTAATAGCATTCGAGAGGCCATTCCATATTCTTCACTTGACGCATTGATCATGTTATTCCCCTCAGAGCAACTCTTGTTCATCAAGGCTCCACAAAGATAAGGATTGCCGCTATAAATGGATGCATCATCTAATGTTTGAAGTTGGTTCCCGAAGGGAATTTCGCCCGATAAGTTGTTATACGACAAGTTCAAGTGGCTTAGATAACTCAATTGCGACATACCTTGAGGAATACTCCCTGAAAAGTGATTAAGTGACAAATCTAGAGTCTCCAATGAAGTCATTCTTCCAATGTTATTTGGAATCTTGCCTCTGAAGTTGTTTCTCGATAAATTTAAAGTATAAAGCCCAGCAAGATTTCCTAACTCTTCAGGGATCTCGCCTGACAAATTATTGCTTGAAAGATCTATAGTCTTCACCAAATAAAGAATGCTAGAAAATATAAGTTGATCTCCTTTAGTAACCAAAGCTAGGCTTTCAACTCCTTCATAATCTCCACTTCCTATGAACATTGTGAAAAATGGAGGAAGTGGTCTCACCAATGTCGAAATCAATGCACTGAAATTGCCAAAAGAAGCCGGTATCGGCCCGGATAACTTATTGTCGGCGAGGTCAACAATTTGAAGATCCCTTAGTTGCCTAAGTTGTGGAGCAATATCACCATCAAACATATTCGAGCGCAATCGAAGAGCACGCAATTGTAACCAACTTTGCCCGATCCACACAGGAACACTTCCAGAGAATTTGTTATCACCGAGATCCACAATCAATAACTGACTGCAGTTTTGCAGTGAGGATGGAAGATGCCCACTTAGATTGTTATCATTCAAGTGCAAGAACTCAAGTTGAGTCAAATTGCCAATGGAGCTAGGAATTTCTCCCGAGAGCATATTGTTTCCCAAATGAATGAAGCTGAGCAGTGAGGCCTCCGGCCAACATCCAGGAATTTCTCCGAATATTCGGTTGTTCGATAAGTTGAACCGCTCGAGACGCATACAATTGCACACAGAAGAGGGAATTCTTCCATTGATAAGGTTGTGCGAGAGAATCAAGTAAGATAAATGTGGAGTGAATAAGGTCGATGGCAGTGGTCCTGAAAAGAAATTAAAAGATAAGTCCAACAGAGAGAGGCTTGGCGGGAAATGAGGAATTGGACCTTGGAGTAGATTTGAAGCGAGATTTAGATAATACAGTTTGGTCAAACTCTCCAAGGAAGTTGGTAAAGAACCGTTAATTCTGTTGCGGGAGAAGTCAACTGCTAAAATAGTGGAAGAAGAAGAGTTCCAAAACCAATCAGGCACGGTGTCCTCGATGCCTGTGTTGTACAAATTGATGCTCTTGATGGAGCGTTGTGAACGGAGCCAACCGGGAAATCTACCACCCAACACACATGAACTGAAGTCGACGACATGTAGTTGAAAAGGAGGGATCCAATCGTAGTCTATCGACAGGGTTAGGGAGGGGTTATCGAACAAGAACAAGCACTCTAATCTGGTCAGGTTGGAGATGTGGAACTCAGAAATGTTACCTCGGAGGGAATTAGCAGAGAGGTCTAGCTGAGCAAGATCGAGGAGCTTCCCGATCTCAACCGGTACTTGGCCGGAAAGTGAATTCAGGCCGAGGTAAACGTTCTTTAGAGTAGTCAGATTTCCTAACTCAGTCGGTATCGGGCCAGTAAGCGAACAATTAGCGAGGTTCAGTGTCGATAAGCTTGAAAGGTTCATAATCCCCATCGGCAAAGAATCTCCGAGAAAGTTGAAGCTCAGGTCGAGATTTGCTAGATGCTTCAGTTTCCATATTGAGTTACGTAGAGGGCCGAGAAGCGAGTTCAGAGAAAGGTCGAGGTTCACGAGGCTGATCAAGTTGCCGATTTCAGCCGGCAGTTGACCTTGAAGCTGCGAACTGCCAAGTTGAAGAGACAGGAGGCCAGTGAGATTCCACAGCCAGTTCGGGAAAGTGGACTGGAATCTGTTGAGACTGAGGTCGAGTGTGGTGAGAGAAGTGAGGTTGAGTTGGAAGTCAAGAGGAGGGACATCGAGGTTGCAGAGGAACAATTTCAGTTGTTGCAGGGCAGGCAGCGAGTTGATGGTCGCCACCCAACTGTAGGCGGCGGCGTTGAGGTTCACGCAGGACATGTCGAGATAGGTCAAAGAAGAAAGGCCCATGAGCCAGTCCAGGCTGCGATCGACTCTGGGACGGTCCCGGAGAAAAGAATTCGACTTCAGGTCGAGGTAGCGAAGGTTTGTCAGGTTGCCGAGATGAGGAGGAAGGTTTCCGGCGAAGTTGCACCAGCGCAGGTCGAGGACCCTCAGTTGGCGGAGGGAGCCGACGAACGCTGGGATGGGAGCGCCGCCCAAATCGTTGTAACTGAGATTCAAGCTTCGCAAAGCAGTTAAGGACGACAGCGATGGGTTCAGCAACTCACCCCTCAGAGCCGTGTCGCTCTCGCTGGTTTGCTCTGCATTCGGGTTCTGGAGGTTGAGCTCCGCCACCCGGACGTCGCCGGTTCTGTTGCGGCACACCACGCCGCTCCACGCGCAGCAGTCTGCTTGGGGCGTCCACGAAGGGAGGAGGGCGGAAGAGTTGAGGATCCCAGCTTTCAGCAGCAGGAGGGCGTCCCTCTCCGCCTGCGAGCACCCCTCGGAGACCACCACTTTTACTGCTTCCGTAGCACAGAAGGCATGGCTCGTGAGCCAGCAAAGCATGAAAAAGTAGCAGCGGCGGCGGTGGCGGCTGTGCTTCAGTGTGCTGCTCATGTTCTTCTGATGACGAAGCACATGCAGCTGAATCGGAGCGCAGGCCTTTTAACAGTGGGAGTCTCGTTGGTTTGTTTGGCTGCTGAGACGCCGTTCAGGTACAAGAGTCGCTGTGTGACGTTGCCTTGTTCTGCCGGGGAGCGATTTGTGTGCCGTGGGTGAAAGGTCATGTACGTAGGATATTGAAAAAATAGGCCAGAACTGAGAAGATCTAATGTAGTTAGGTAAATGATGTTGAGTTGATGAGCAGATAGTAGTGAGGCTGATGAGCTGATGTCCATGGTTTATTGAATTTCCTCTACAAGACAAGGAGAAAAGGTCCATAGTCTGCGTAACTCGGAGATCAGGTCACCATCATCTACCTCCAAGATTCCACAATCTACTACTTGTCAGAGAAATAATAAGACTGAAATCCAAAATAAGACCATTAATTTCTTGTTTACATCGCATTCATTTTCTCCTCTTCTTGAAGGCAAAGCAACCAAATCAATAACTCCAATTTGGAAGAACAAACATAAAACTTTCGTGGCAACACATTAATGAATAACGCACTTGGTCCCAATTGAATTGATGGCACAAGTGCTGATCGCTTGATCAAGTGGAGACCTGAAACAACAGAAAAGGCATACCATCCTTTCACAACTACAGTTGTTTCAAGTCCTAATTGAACTTGACAAGATCCCATTAGTAAAGAAACTTAGTGTTGGTTGGTCTAGTTATAAGCTAGCTAAATCTTAACTAAATCCGGAGGATTTCTTGCCAAAAGGTGGAACGAGTTTAACTATTTTAAAGGCAAGGCGCGTCTTCTCTCTGACTTTAAATATGATTCAATGGTTGGTGTTCAGTAGGGAATGAGTTGAATAGGGCTGGCTGCTCATTTCCCCAATCGACTTGTTCAGCTCGATTAGTCAACTGTCATCGCCTGATACGATTGACTTGATCACTATGTTCACTTCATCCAACTTGCTTAACAGGTTCGCTCGCCCTTTTTTCTTTATCAATTTAATTGGCACTATCAGATTGGCGTTCCATGTAAAATAGCTGAGCATGTTGTTTCATGGAAATCCACTGGGGAGTGCTTGAAGTGAGCACGTTCTGTGTAAAATAGCTGAGCATGTTGTTTCATGGAAATCCAATGGGGAGTGCTTGAAGTAAGCCCGTTGCTTCCAATACTTACAAACTGTATCGACTGAGACTAGATATCAAACAAGCCTAACTATATAGTGATAATCCATCTTTTTGTTAGCTTTGCGTATCTGCTGTTCTAGTATCAATAATCAGTGTCAAATCTTATACAGGATAAACAAAACCGACAGGCCAAAAATTTTATACATGCGTAGAAGATGGAAGCATTTTATACATGCGTAGAAGATGCTTCCACTTTACAAAAAAAAAACTTAGAAACATATTTGACAAGAACAAAACATCTACTCTAGGAAAATTGATTCTACACTATAATAAGGTTAACATGGAGTGCTGGTATAGTATGGTGATCATTTTATAGGTCAGAACACATTTTGTTTATTGCAGCACCACCTTCGGCAATCATTTTGCAGGTTAGAACAGGTTTTGGATTTATAGGAACACCACCTTCAGGTCACCCGGTGGAAATTGGAATATAGAATCCCAAGTACCGTACAAAAAAGAAACGATCACCAATTGTGCAGCTGAGAAGCTGTACTCTTGACCAAAGGATGATACTCCGTGTGCAAGTACTGTCTCGCCTTCTCTGAACCGGGGTATTCTAGCCATTCATCATACAATCTTTTCACAATTGGATTATCGAATGGGTCTGCAACATCTACCTGGAATTAACAAGGGTAAATGTCAACTAATAGCGCAAAGGGCTTTTACTAAATCACTGCAAGCTACAAGATGAAGTCTCGTGCCACTACTGTCCACTTGTCCAATATTCAACCAAATTATATTTAATACTCTTCCACATTTGCATAATATTTTGTCAAATAAAATATGATTGTCTAATAGAAAAAACCACACAGATTACATACTTCTTAACAAATAGACACAATTACATCAGTTTTTGCCACATTTGCATAATATTTTGTCAATAAGAATAAAGCTGGCTCACTTGAATAAATTAGATATATTATCATATGATAAACAGTATGCAACTGGAATTTCATTATTAATAAAAACTCTCAACAGAAAATTCTTCATAAGGGAACTTACATCTTGCATATACACAGAGTCCAATAGCTGGATAAGTTCTTTTCCAGACTGACCAACCTTTGGTTTTATTTGGCCACCGCCATTTAGGCAGCCTGATAACGACAATAGAACATTGTGAGAAGCCTTCAGTCAAACTTCCGTCGAAGCAAAAAATAGCAAATGTCACCAAATAGAGTACCTGATGGGCATGCCATAACTTCAAGAAAATGATAATCACACTTCCCAATTTTGATCTTCCTTACAATGTTCTGCAAATTCCGGAATCCATAGCACAGTGCAAACTTCAAGACTGTCTTACCGTCCACCTGAAAAATGAAACAAGAGAAAAGGGTCCTAAGAGTGTCAATGTTAAAATTAAACAACTACAAAGAAAGAGATTAGAAACATACTTCTAATGTCACTTCCTGGAAATCTGAATTGCGAATAGTTCTAAACTCAAGTGGTCCTTGAATATCTACTCCAAAAAGACTTTTAGTGGCATGGCGAAAAACTGTTTCTGCATATCCTCCAGAACCACCTGAGACCCCATAAAGATGTCCCCCTTCATCGACATTAACAAACCTGACAAACCAAAATGAAATAATTACAGTAGGTATCTACTGGATTGACAAATGGAAATTTCATATTTCATAAACTTTCTAAAGGGAGATTACCAAAAAGCCTTTCCATAATAATAAATAATATATACAAACATGAAAGGTCACTCTTCTCTAAAGCTACAGAGAAAATCAAGAGCAAGCTTACGTGCTATCCAGAGGAGCTTCTTTCAAAGCCTTGAAATCCACTGATTTTAACTGCACAAGAAATCAAAAAGTTAGGACAGCTGATAACTTGCATGATCCAGAAAGTAGACATTGATGACTTATATGACCCAGAAATTGAAGTCACAAAATGAATGGAGCATGCAAAACCTTTATCAATTCTAGAACTTCGCCAGATGTTAAAACTGAATCAACCTCTGGTATCCGCGGGACTGAGTTGAGATTACTATTTTCTAATTCATCTATTGAGAAGGCAAAATCATCCCTAACAGCTTCAAGCTTTTTGTCATAACAAGGCATCACAGTGACATGGTAGACATTACGCTGCCTACAAGACATGAATAAATATTGTCATAGCATCTTGTCAAAGAATGAGTATCTATAGAAATATGATCAATTTTCATGAGTAAACCTAAAGTACAGGATCAAAATCAGAGGTTCTGACAAGTTTCCACAATTGATACTGAAAGCTTAATTTACTGGGAAAATAAAAAAACAATCTTACAGTTTCCACAATTGATACTGAAAGCTTAATTTACAGGGAAAATAAAAAACAAGCTTACAGAAGGTAAATTTCTCCAGTACATGTTTACTAGATAATTCTACATTGCAGGATTATTTTTTACTTTATATAGAATATAATATAAAGTACAATAGGTAGGATAATTACTTAAAAAGATACAGGTGGTAATAAAGTCTAATAAACGTGAATACTCAAATAGTCAATCAACTACTTTGGCTTGCACAGCAACGGTTAATGCATTCATGTGCCTCATCTTCAGTTAGGTCAATTCAAGACAATAATTAACTGACACAACGCTAACATAGTGTTAGATTTGATTGGGTACTACCCATCCAAAAGCTTAGACTGTTAGGAAAACCCACATGCCTGGATTCGAACTAATTATCCATAAGTATACCATGTTAGATTTAGTTGGATAACAACTTACCCAAAAGCTTATTGTTAAGAGAATATAAAACTTTATGTCTGTGACCCTACAAACCAAGCATATGATGAACTATCTGCAAAAGGGTCTATTTTCCTCCAAATAACAGCTTCCAGAAGGTCATCAGAAAAGGCATCCATACTAACTCATGACCTTGTGAAGTTATATTTCCATCTGTCAAGGGAAAATTATTTCTCATAGAACTCTAGGTAGCCCCGTCTGCTTGCACATAGATTTTATTATGAATGTGATACATTAGAAATAGCCTACTAGATCTTACATATTCATACATACATAATTAGTAAATAGCACTTCCCTCAAGATGATTCGATATATTGTATAAACTTGTTTTATTACAAATATATTCAACTCTAGGTCCTCTTAACATTTTGGTCACTGAATCTGCTAACATAATGATCTCATCAGATTGGACTTTCTCTTGGCTAAAGCAAATTAGTCTCTATGAATATGTGTTTTGTACTCTCATGAAAACGATACTTAGGACTATATACATCGTAACTTGATTGCTGCAGTAAAAGTATTGGCTTTGTAAGAGTTTAATAATTTGGCAATTAGATGCTTAATCCAAATAAGCTCATTTGTAATTCAATCGTGAACCTATATTCTTCCTCTACACTCGACCATGCCATCAATGTTTACTTGTTATTCTGGGAAATAAGGTAACACAAGAACTGAATGTAGATCATTTACTTGTAGGAGAACCTAGTTAATCTGCATTAGAGTACCCCATCTACTTGTAGGGGTAACCTACTCAATCTACATTAGAGTACCCTGTGATCTAGAGTTGATCCTGATCACAAAATAACATACTTTTCCCTAGAGTACAATTCAAATAACATAGGATTCTCATATAATTATTGGCATAGAATGGGTTCTCTAAAATCTAATTGATGAAACTAGCAAATCACAAAATGTCCAGTTACTGTAAGATAATTTAAATTTTCCGAGTGGACAATTTCCCTAGATCAGTTAGTAGCTCCCCTTGTTCTAGTACTACTATGACACTAGTATCTAGAGGTTTAGTCCTTGACGTGTTAGTCCTCTCGAGCATATCCAGTATATATTTACACAATGAGATATAAATGCCATCCTATTGAGCAAGCAACCTATACATCAAGAAAGTAGTTAAGATTATCCAAATCTAAGAATATATAGCTAAGAGAGCAGAAGACAATGGAGGCACATGTAGTTGATACAACCCACAAGACTCATGCTTAACACCAATTACCTTGTTCATCCTCGACTTCTGAATAGGAACAAAAAGTAACACCAAAGGTGAAAGGACAATTCAATCAATGATCCGATATGTTTATTGATAGATAGCAGGTTCCACGTATAGAAGACAAAAGATAAATGTAACATAGGGAATAGGGAAACATCTCCAATACCTTCAACTATTGGGTGAGGAGACCCATTGTTTATCATGTCATTATAGGGAGTGCAAGTGGTGTGAGAGTCAAGAAAGTATATATTACTAAAGGTATATCAACAATCTTCTAAGTCTATGATCCAAAGAGACAACCGGAGGTACAAGATAGATAAACAATACAGATACCTCCATAGGCGAACGAGTTGACAAACTAGGATGAAACACTAATAGCCTAAAGTCAAAGGAGCTTTGAGTACTTCTTTATTGGAACATCATCAATTGAACTAGACTGCTTCGTATTGGACCAACAGGATGTAAAGGTTGACTGTTCATAACAAAAACCTAGACTTGTGGACTAAGATCTGCTCATAGGAGAAGTTGACCAAAGCCCCAAAAGAGGGCTCTGAATCATGCTAAGCCAGGAACAACAGTTGGCCCAAATTGAGTAATATTTCAATCCGACCTAGATTAAGAACTATGTTGGAATGAGACTGAGATTGGGTCAGATTAAGAATGACACTCAGTATCATTATTGTCTGTGGAGCAAAGTGGAGGAGAAGGGTTGTGTGTTAGTAGTTGCTATGGTTGCTCACAAACAAGAATACAAGCAAGCACATGTTCATGAGAAAAAAAAAAATGGGTTGGAGAGGATGACTATGGCTTTCATTGCACGAAGATGTTGGCACCAAACTGAACATGGTGACAAAGGCAGAGGGATGAATGCGATCTATGCACTGTGAGATCCAACTCTAACAAAGAGCAAGCAACAACACAAAGAAGCAAATCCTCCACATGAAGATGCTAAACTCCAAACAAAATCAACCCTTGACACCGTCAAAGACAAGAATGAGCAACAAAGGCCTCCGCAAGTGAACATAACACAAATGTCGGGGAGTTCCGAGGGTTAAATGACAATAATAAAGCACGGGGTAACACGCGCAATAATGGTGATGTGTGGAAAAATGGTTACCGCATGTCGAGAGCTCGGTGAGCTGCCATGAGACAAAGGCACAATATTTCTTGGGTGGTTCTAATACCATGTTGAGATTAGGAGGGAATTACTCATAAATCTTTAAATAGCCCCCTCCACTTACATATAATCTTTATCATGAATGTGGTGCATTACAAATAGCCCCTAGATCTTTGCATATTCACTCACATACCCAATTTTACCATAACACCAACTAATTCTCACGATATTTGACAAAATTATATAATTCACCATTTGTATCCCACAACACATTACGGTTCATGTATAAAACGACACAACTCTGATATGAATCAAAAAGAAAAGAAGTGTGACGATTCTATATGTTCAGTATGATTTGGCACAATTATTATTTCATATGATTGTAAGAATTTGAAGAAAAACTAACTAAAAGTTAAATATTTTGCATATGTTGATTGTTAAAGTTAAACTTACTTGAAACCCATTTTTTGCACAACGTGATGCTTGATAGCAGCACCAATAGTTTGCTGAGGGCTCTTTACTGATGAAATGTAGGGCAAGATATATGATCCAAGTGTTTTTTCAGCATAGCAAATCCAACCTGGATATTGAAAATTTATTTAATAGTTAGGAACAATAATCTAGTGTGAAAGCATAATCAAATGTATTCTTGCATGACAGAGCAATGCTCCTCCAGAAAATTACAGGCCAGTGACTAGGCAACATTAGAAGAAAAAAAACTGCAAAAGCAGTTACCATTTCATGAAAGATGAGACTAGTAGGTTTCTCCATGCAATACTGATATATACCCATTCCCAAGATATTGAAAAGTGTGCAGGAATACATAGTTGCTGACTATCAGAAACTAATGTGCCTCGTAGGAAAATGGTTTGCAGGTTCCCAGCTTCTGTAGCTACTCTTTAATACATTAAGAAGGTTCTCAACATGTGTAATTAATTTGCATAAACTTTTTCTTGCTTATCTTTCCATTTGATTATTGCAATGATTTACCTTCATCATACAAGGTTTTCAAAAATTGATCATACCAACTATACCAAATGCTAGACCATGAACTTCTCCTAGCTCCAGTTTGTTTGAACTCACAGATGTGCATGTTAGCAGCCTGATTCTCTGTCCAAGGAAAGAAAAGTGTGACTAGGCTAATGGGGCAAAATCCAGATAAGGGAAGGAGGTTGGTTGGGTTAGAGTTTGAAGGCTACAAGGGAAATAAGGAAGCTCAAAGGAGGGCATTAGGGAAGCTTCTGCACAGTTCTGATTTAGAAGCATTTGCTTTAGGAAAAATTATATTGCTTTGACAAAAATAGAATAAACAACAATTCATTAGATTACTAAAAAGAAATTAGATTATCCAAGAAAAATAAAAAGAAACCAAAATGTACTTGATTATAGATGCTAGAAAGAAGTCAAGAACTTATCAAGCCAAATGCTTTCCTGATAATGACAAAAATTGAAGAGAGGCTCTCTCCAGAGAAGTTTGGAGGATGTTTGATCAATTTGGGCACAAGTATTATGATTCCCATAACATTTTCCTTTATTTTAATTAATGGAATATGCAGAGCAAAGTGTATCGTGAAAATTAAAACATTGATCATAATTTGTGTTTAACAATGTAGAGTGCAGTGCTATCAGCTGTGTGGCTTTATTTAATCCTTGTGTGATTCTCCCATCCATGCGGAAGGCATGTTTTGTGTACTACAGGGGATCAAGTGCACTGCCTTAAGAAATCTGATAATTATAAATTTTCTTTTATTCCTCAAACATTACAAAATCTAATATCACATGGAAGTTTCTTCTAGTTTTTTTTCTGACCCAAGCGATTTAGATTTCCCTTCCTTATAATTTTGACATGGCAGTTTGTGCAGATTAGCACAAACTAGAATCTCCTGTTACATAACCAGAGAGAGAATCCACTGTTGCCAATGGCCAAAACTTTAGACTATTCTACAACTCTTGCATGTTAATTACTCTCTTTAAAAGAATCTGTTCCAACCTTTTTTCCTCAATGCCATATGATCCACTAGGGAGTTACTCATCACTCAAGATGACATTCTGACTGTGCCACTGGAGAAAGTCCATTTTGATGAGATAAAGAACAAAATAGATGAATAAACTTCACAAAAGAACAATTAGATACATTTATTAGGTTGCTCTAGTGATCATTGAGCCTTGTAGTCTTGTTCTCTTGTTATCAGTTATTACTTTAGTTCACAGTCACATATGAAGCAATTAAGGGGGGAAAATTATTTTCTATTCACTGTTCTAGAAAGCGGCCATCTAGTAATCAAGATTGCGGATCTTATGATCCTATAGTCCAAATTGACCTAAACTATTCATATCCAAAGTAGGCTCTTAATTGGACTAGGATCTTATGGTCCTACAATCCAAGCCTATGCTTGCTTACCATTTCTAAATACAATCACAGCCTCAACAACCTTGGTTGTGAATATATTTGCATTGAATAGAGATCAATAGTTACTATAACATCCATTTTTTTCTTGCCATATCATCTGAATAAAAATCGCAATTATATAAGATTATTTTGTTTTGAATTCCAAGTAGAAGAATACTTTTAAATTATTGTTATTATCATCCATCTCTAATTATTATTATTTCCATCTTTTAATTATCATTTATCTTATAAAAGTTTTTAATTGGTATAAAAAGATGAAGTACTTTAGAATTTATTGTATTTATGATATACTATATTAATAATTTATTCATGCATCATGACACTATAAAGATAATGTGACAATATAATTTTAAAAATGTTCTTTTAAGTTGTAGTATTTTACGATCTTACTCTTCAATCCTATGATGCAAACCTATGGATCTTTCCGTCCCTAGCTAAGACCACAACCGCTTAGCTGCTAGATAGTTTTTGAAAGGCGATCATCTTTATTCCAATATGTGGTCACCTTTAGGTGTGACTTCTTAAAAGCAGCCTAGGAGGTCTAACTAGATAGTACAATGCAACTAGGTAGTTAAGGTGATCCAAGGTCTCACAAGGTGGTTCAAGTGGTCTACGCAGATGGTTTAAGCAAGTTCCAAATTCTTTTTATAAAAAGTAGTTCATTTGATAAACCTGATTCACTTGAATAATTAAAAGTTAAGTCTCTAATCTAATTTCTTCCACTTGATGTCTCTGCTCCCTGACACCCCTTTCCTATCACTCCTGCTTTATGCTCCTATTATAATGAAAATCCCAATCAATGACACCAATAAATTCCAATTATCTTTCCCCTTGCTTTTCTTTTCTTTTGAGAGGTATCTTCTCCAACTTGTCTAATTCTATTCCAACTATCTTTCTCTTCCTTTTTCTTCTCCTTTGTTAGGTATTTCCTTCATCTTTTGTCTAGTTTTTCTCTTATAATGGTAGGTTTTCTTCTTTGAATCTTATGTTTAATCTCAGTTGAGGAAGAAATTAGGTTTCTTCCTTTTAAAGAAACCTAGCTAGCCCACTTTTATATTATTGATGAATAGAATATATTACAAATAACCATTTAACTCCTATATATTTATATTTCACTCCTTAACATTCACTTTCCAATGCGTTTGAATATCCTATAGAGACCAACTTGTTACAAATATATCCAACTAATATGCTCGGGGAATGACACACACAAAGAGAGAATAGATCCAACTTGAGCAATCTTAGTAGAATGGTGCACGTGAAGATAGAATTGATCTAGCTGTTAGTCTCTAACAATTGATTTAGCTTGAGGTCATCGTCGAATAACGCATGCGAAGAGAAGAGAATTTATCAGACTTGAAATCTATGGAATGACACACACAAATGGCAATGCAGCTAACTAGCGACGATAATGGGCAGAATGACACACACAAGGGCTCAGTCAACAGTGATGACGCATGGAGTGACATGCACAAGAGCTCAAAGCCTCAAATAGCGAAGATGAGCTAAACGACACAAACACACAAAGGCATAGCTAGTGGCAATGATGCGAAAATCACACATGTGTAGGAGCTCAACTCGCAACAATAACGATACATGAAATAACATGCGCAAAGGATGATCTAGTGATAATGATGCATGGGATGACACATGCATGGTGGCTTAGCCAAGGAACCTAACATTTAAGATTTGATAAAGAATTATCAATCCAAGGAATCACCAAATTAAGGCCTAGACAATGGATGACATGTGGTAAAAGTGATTGTTGTCCATATGGCTAAAGGAAGCTAGAAGAACAACATGCAACAAAGACAAATAGAGGAATATGCGAGAATAGTGGTGGTTGTTCAATTGGCACTCTAAAGGCGCGTTGAGGTGGCACGAACACACACAGAGAATCATAGCACATAGGCACAAATGAGACAGAAGACGTGAGAACAAATGTGTAGTGGGGCTTGTGTCATGCTAAAGAGACAAGTAAGACAAAGGCAATGTGAAAGGTAAGGGTGCATGGGCTTGTATCATGTAGAAGAGATGCATGAAATAGAAGGGGCGCGGAGGTGCACAGAGGAATATGTGAGATAGAAGCAGAGGCATGAGGAGGCACACGGGCATATGGAGGTGAATACTTACCATACACGAAGGATACATCGTGAGGGAGGCATGTGCAAGAAAGAAGATTGCATCAGCCACATCATATAGTGAAGAAGGGTGTCGACCTTGCTTTGTGCAACGAAGAAGAAGATAGTGAACAGCAAAGGAGGACAATGATTAGGATAAATCTCGATTCGGTGATGTTATGCAAGGGAGAAGGAAGTTATAACTCTAATACCATATTAAAATTAATTGACTAATCACTTATCTCAAAAACTTGAGTTGTTAATAATAAGTAATTTATCTTAGATGTTAACACTCCCCCTTTGTGTGTGGGTGACATTCCTGCTTCATTTAGGGATTTGAAGGAGGATACCTCTCTGATACCACATTAACGTTAAAATTAAATTTTTTTCCTTTTTAAGAAACCCTAGATACCCCTCTCTACCTTTATATGTTATTGATGAATAAGAAAAATAAAAAGAATTCCTTAATCCCTACATAGTTATATCTCACTCTTTAACAATTTCAGTTCTCTTTAAAATATTTTTTTATGTTATGTTATATATTTATTAATCAACTAACTTGCTTGCCTATTTGTACATATTTTTTTGATTGATCGATCTATTTTGTTAGAATATTATTCTAATACCAAGTGAATATGCCCTAGTATCTCCAAAAAAAATGCCTTTTAAAAACATTGTTTCTAAAAGAATGATGTTTTATTATGGTTATATCATTGGTGACTCTGAAGTCTACAGTAGTCAATCTAATAGTCATAGCCACATCAGATATGTATGTTGTGTAGGTATCCTTGCATAACTGTGCCATTGCTGAATATATTTTTTTACTTGCACGTAGCACATATGTTTCATCTTCCCCAGAATGTAGAAAGAGCTAATTGTGTACATTGCATCAACCACCAACCTATTATATTTCTATGACCAATGAGAAACATGTATTTTTACATTTCAGTTACAATGTAAATTGCAGTATACTCCTTTTAAGTTGGCAAAAAAGGAAACATCTTTCACAGAAAAATGGAACAAGAAAACAACTAAACATATGCCCTAATAAAGAAGCATAGACATCTTCAAGCTTTTGATTATTGAAGACATGTAGATAAAGAATTTACCTGGACATGCTGATGAGATGATGGGGAAATTATGTCCATGTTGATGCTGGTAACGTGATATAAACTCATTACATAATTCAACAAGTGAGACATCCCTGCTAGAACTAGTATCAAAAACAGCTTTTGCTCCCAAAGACTTGAAGAAGGTGGTTAGTTTTCTAAGAACCTGAAATTACAGTAAGTTATTCATATACTTTTTGCTTATTGACTAAAAACATAAACTTAGCATAATTTCCCACAGCTGCAAATCAACACATAGCTGCTCACATATTCAACTATTCTTTTTCATATAAAAGAACTATTTCCTCTCCAAAAGACCAAATAATTATATACCACAATCCAAAGCTTGCCGACCTGAGAGGAAATTGTCTTTACACTTAATTAGAAGCATAGGCCTACTATGGCATATATGATAAAGGAACTGAAACCATGAGAAAAAACTTTCCTTCAATAAAAATGCCAATTCTTGGCTATCTTTGTTTCCAACCTCTAGTGCATCTAAAATAGACTTCCAAGAAAATTATGTGCAAAAAAGATTAAAAAGTGGGAACGGAAATTAGAAGTGATTTAAAACCAACTTATAATCTTGGTTAGTAATGAGAAATGATTTAAAACTTCAATTTAGAAGTATTACAACAATATAGCTTGCATAAACTTCAATTGAGGTGAGCATTAGCTACCTCAAGATAGTTGTGGATTAACATAGCTAGATGATGACCAGGAACAGATTCATAAACCTCTACAAAATTATAGTGATTACGAAGAGAAAGCTACACCCTGGTGTCCTGTCAACCCTTGCATTTTGTGGCGTTACAAATTACAAGTGATATAATGGCTATTTTTCTTCTCGACTGAAATATTATCCAGACTTTCTATGTCCTAAGTATTGCTGCATAAATTTAAAAGGAAGAACCAATAATATTAGTCAACAGAAAGTGCAGACATTAATCCTCTCAGATCGAAAGATAATTGCAGTCTATAGATATCTAAGCATAGAAAATAGCAAGCAAACTGAAGCAAAAATGACTATATATGATATATCACTTCTTATCAAGTGAAAAGAAAAATACCATATGATTGTCTGAACAATACAATTTTTACAAATATTTAGCAGATAAATAAAGAATAACAAAAAATCAAATTGAATCAGAACCTGGATTGGAGAGAGGTCAAAATAAGCAGCTATGGATGCTCTTGATTGAGGGGATATAGATATAATAACATGGTCACCTGAATTAATGTGAGCCAAAAATTCATCCAAACTTTGCTTCTCAAGCATAACTGTCTCAGCAGAAGTTATGCAACCACTACAAAAAGGAATTAAATCTTCAAACCAACTAACAAATATGACTCTTGCAGAAGGAAATTGTCATATATGTATGATTTTTTCACTAGCACCTGAATTGATTAAGCTGGGACTTACTATACAAGAATGCAATGGAGTTGACTATATGATAATTAAGAGGAAATAAGTCACATACCTTATTTCGTAGAGAATTTATAGGTTATCTAATTTGAAGAGATGTATCAATCAGGGTTAAATGTGAGATCAGCAAACGAAGGCTAAATTATTTTTAGCATAACTAAAAGATATCTCAATTTAGGTTTTAAAAAGCATGGGCAAGAACCAAGTGATTTATTGCATATTATATACATGGAAATGCTAGCACATATGTGAGTGTATACAAGACCTTATTGAAAACACATGATATATTAAATGAGGTAATTTAAACAGTTACTTAAAAATTGACTGATTCAAATAATAGGTAACATGACTTCTTGTTGTTTATGATAACTGATATAAATTGTAAGAAGGTAGTTCACATTTGCCTTGAAATAGACAAGCAAACGCAAATAATAATTAAGATTCTAAGATTTAACAAATAAATACATATTAGTCAGGTCAAAAAGTTTCAAAATTCATGCCAAAGGTTGTTGATTGATTTATTAAGAAGAAAATTATCAGACGCATTAACAATCAGACTTTCACATTCCTCATTTGTTAAAAGAGATGTGAAAATGGGGAAAACCAAAGGGATAGACAATATGGGCCTTTTCTTGCCAATTGCGTAGGTAGTTTACAATTGTGGGCTTGGCAAATATTATTGGCTAAGACCTTATAAATGTCAATTGAAGTAAACAATATGTATGGTTTCGTAGCTACATGCTGTGAAACCCTGTACACTATATAATAGATAATCGATGAGCTATATAATAGGTTGTGCAAAACCCACCAATGAGCCATGGTTTGTGCAAACCCCTAAGACACAATGAACCACTGTAGGTGCATATTCAGGTGAACATGCAAAACAAACACTGTTTTCAAATCAATGATCTAAAATGATCATGTATTACTAACACCATGACTTATGTAGACATCGAGGCCAATGACAGAACAAGATCCATATAACTGGCACTAAATATTGGAACATACAACTTGCATTGAACAACAAATAGGATTTTAAAAAGAACTTAAAACAGTGAATAAAAACAATGTGGTTGGCATTGGAGCTATAGTATTGTTCTTGGAACAGAGAAACAAAGGTGTAGTTCCACTCTCTGATAACATAAATAATCTTCCTTGGCCACAAAGGGGCATCACAGTAATGACAACTCAATAAACCAAGCAAGCAAAAGAGAAGCTCAGGTGCTTTGAAATCTTTGGGCAAAACTGTTTGTATTATGCCTTCCAACCATAATCCCCAAAGAAATGGCCAAAATAAATGTTGCATATGCTCGAGAGCACAACCTATCTTACATATATCATAAACACTCTGAGCATATGCCTTTTAAAATTTTCCCATAACAAAAACAACTCATCAATCTCTAGGAAGTGGAACATAAGATCTACACTTGATATTGTCTCTATTCTTCCAACTTTATATTGGTATAGTTGTCGTTTTCTCTATTTAGGTTGAATTTTGTTTCTTTTCATGGGAACTTAGAATCAACAGCAACAATTATCTGGTCTAATAAACAAGAGAAATAAAAATAATTAGCATCTTTTCTACAACAAATAAACCAAGTTTTTTTTTTTCAAATTTTTACAGTTTCTTCGAGTACATGAGAGTCTAATAAACTAAAAAAACATCAATGCTACATCGACAAACAATTTTTTCTTTCGCCGAATAAAGTATATAAGACTGTTTTTTTCTTGCACCAAGTGAACTAAATGAGGCTGATAAATAATCATATCTAAATCAAGTACCTGCATGCTAAACAGTCCTTCAGTGAAATTTTGACAGCTTCTGTTTGTGATGGTTGGTTGATAAAGTTGGGTTTCTCTTGGCTCTACAAGCAATAATTAATAATAAAATTAAATTAACAAAAATAAAAATAAAAAATCACATGCTGATGCATTGAGAAAGAGCTGAGACACTAGCTTATCCTTGTGTACGCATCTAGGCAATTTTTTCGCTCAGCTATTGTCAATATATTTCACATAACACGAAGAAAAATAATGTGAATAGTTTGCAATTATGGTTAATACCAATATCTAATTTGAAATTTTAAAATAGAATATCTTAGTAGAATAAAGCAATGAACAACTATCAGTACAAGAGTGGATTCAATTTTCCATATCACAAACAAAACATATTTGTTCAATAACCATTCATCACCTAAATTGCCCCATTTGAACAAAAAATATGCATGTAGCACCTCTTTGTAATGAAAAAAATCTTCTAAATCTTCCTGAAGTTTTGACTGCTCTTCTTCAATTTTTCATAAGTAGCTTACACGCCAAAAGAACCTAGAAATTTCTCAAGTTTTCTTACACGATTTCCATGAAGATGACTAATAAACGACGTCAGTAATAAAGAATTGAGTCAAAACTTCATCTAATAATATGAACTATTAGTTATCTACCAAAACTTTGCAATGAAAATTCAGGGAACAGTTTTTCATTTTCACTTTATGGAATTGAGTACCTCAACTTTGTTGCGTTTGGAGTTTACTGCCTTGAGAGAAACGATGCAGCCCTGCGACGGTGCGATAAAATCGTTGAGATCCGCAAGCCGCAGCGCCGGCGAGAACTTCTCCGACATCCTTGAAGATAAGATCTGGACCAAGGAAGACGACGAAACGGAAAGCGATCCTATCGCTTGAGAGCGAGAAAAAGGGAGAAGAACAAAGGGGCAGGCCAGGGACGAGAGGAGGGTTTGCAAACCCCACCGCCGCTTTTGACCTCGGGGACAAGATTGTATCGGACTGAGCGAGGCGCGGCTTGCTATCGGAAGCAGAAGGGTAAAGGGAGGAAGGCTATTTCTTAACCCCGTAATCTTGAAAAGCGAAGAGGAGGGATTGCGATAATCATAGATTATCCTAGGTGGACGAAGGCGCGCGAAACAATATTATATTTGTTGTGATTTTTATATAATTAAATTTGTAGGGTTTCGCCGTGAAAGGGTAAACAATATTATATTTGTTGTGATTTTTATATAATTAAATTTGTATACTATTCAAGAAGACTACCTAACAAATGGTTCGTAAACAATAAATAATAATTCATTACTGTTAGGAGGCGAACTCTGATTTTTTTACTAAGGGATTTACAAATGATCCATAAATAATAATAATTCATTATATATATATTTTGTTAGGAGGTAAACTCTGATTTTTTTTTTCTTTAAGTGATTTGAATTCCACTCAAATAAAATTTAAAATTTTAGATTATTCTTTTTATATAATTAAATTCAAGTTTTATATACCTTTAAGTTAAATTAAATATTATTTTTAAAAAAGAACTTAATATAATTAATACATATTATTGCAATAATTATTTATTTGTAATTATGTCTTAATAAAATAAATTATTTAAAATTTTTATTTATTAAAATATATATATATATATATAGTGATTTATATATTGTACATCTTATATTGCACACTTCATAAGTATCTAATATAAAATATTTTTTTATTTTAATTTTTAATTAAATATTTAAATCTTAAATCTTAAAAATAATTTTAAAATAATTATACTAAATATATATATATATATATATATATATGATTATGTTACTCATCCATATTTCATAGATATATGTTAATTTTTTTAAAAAAAATCACTTTTTTTATATGAGAATTGAAAAATATATTTAGATAAAATCTTATCTTAATTTCTAAATTTTAAATCTAAAATTTTAAGTAAATTATAAACTTAATTTTTTAAAAAAAATATCTGACCAAATTTACCACGTAGGTTATCCATTGATGGATGAGCAGCGTGATGATTAAATAAAAAAAAAAGGATTTTTCACCCACGACGCCCTAACCTCTCTGCACAGCAGCCCTCCTCTCGCTCGATCTGCCGCGCCTGTTGACGTCGGCGCCTGGCGCTGCCAACGCCTCCGTGCCGTCCACCACCTGCCGTCGCGCCCACCGCTTTAGCTACGTCCGCCGCCTCCAGTTCTCTCCATGTACTCTTCTCTCCCTCTCTCTCGGTCTCTCTTTTCCACCGCGAAACTCTCTTCCTCTCTATTTCCGCCACCATCCGCCGCTCCGGTGCCGAACCGTCTCGGTGCCGGTCGGAGGGCAGAGAAGATCCTTATGAAAACAGAAAGAGAATAATCGGGTAATCTTTAAACAGGCATAACAAGACAAACACTCCATCTTCATTTATGCACAAATTCCAAAATCTATATGCATAGCCTTTTATTTACTTAAAAAGAAATTTTCGATTGTATTTAATTAAATTTACCACTAAGATTTACTGATTAGGAGATTCTTTTGTTGGTATCATGTTATAAAGGATATCAGAAACTAGCCATCCGGTTTGTTAGATTTGTCCAAGACTCTTTTGTTTAAATACTTTATCTCCTGTTTTAAGTAGTGCAACAAGCTCCCGCTTAATTACTACTATATTTAGGAAAGAACTTAGATTACATCGTTGTCATGTAAGCGTTTGTATATAGGCTGACTATAGTTCTCATGAATTTTAAATTTTTAAATCATTGATAAAATCATGTCTTCTCTGTACCAGATGACAGAGTCATATAAGAGATCATGTCATGCAACTTGTCTCTATCAGTTTGTTCCTTGATACTCTTTTTCCTGACTTTTCAGTTATAGGTCCCAAACCAATATGTGTTATTTATCTTTTCTCAAGGACTATTTGATTTCAGTATTCACACAGAAGCACACAAAAGTCACATTGATACATTTGTTTCATCAACTAGAATATTTATATAAGGGCATGTATGAGAACAAAATACAAGAGCACACATCTTCCATTAACTTCAGAAACTACCTAAACATAAAACTCCAAAATTTCAAAGCATAGTTCAGATGAGTGCCAATGTAAAAACTTGTAGTTTCAATTTTTTTTTACTTGCTGCTAAAGAACATTTGATAAATCAAAATTTATCTAGATAACAAGAAAAGTGTGCTACTGTACAGAAGGCAATATAAGATAGACACTTCACACATGCAATTTGTAACCTAAGTATTCTATAAGGTTAAATATATACAATTAAAACTAAAAATTTTGAAAAGCAACTGACATATAAAGCACATAGAAAACATTGCAACATTCATAAAATTTGTGTTACCATCACACCAACACATGGCATAAAAACAAGCTAACTTTTTAAGTTGATTTGATTTACAAATAATAAAACTTAAATTGGTCCGAATTCTTTTATGCTTTTAGCAACCCAAACCGAAGTCAATTGATTGTTTGAGGAACCAAACTAAATCAAAATATAATTTGGTTGGATTTGATTTTTTACATTTGAATTGACAAATGGAGATCCCTAACCAATAATATTGTCTCAGACAAAATCCAAACCCTAATTGGTATGCAATATTTGAGACTGAGCAGTTTTTTCTTCTCCTGCATATTGGCATACTATTGCCACACAATATTTTGACTTTACCCTCTTCTTATTCCCGGTGCGTAATTGATCAATCTAGTATTTGATATCTTTCCTCTTCATTTTAGGGTTTAGTGGATTATTGTGCCCCTACCTACTTTGCAATTTCTTGCTTTCTTACCATGCTGTCCTTTTAGAAAGCCCTAGGGATGAGATATTGAATCTAATAGTTTCTACTCTTCATTTTTCCTTCAGATTTTTACTATGCCATCCTCACAAAATGATAGCGAACCTCGATCAGATGGTGGTGGCATTGGTGGTGCAGGAAGAGACACAGAATGGCTAGCTACCCTCTCTGAAATTGAGCTGGTAAGATCTAGAAATTTAACTATTTGTGTGCCTATTTTCTTTATATATCAAGTGTTTTTCTTTGAACTTCATCCACTTAATCTTGGTCCTTCACGGTTTTAATGTTATCCTCCATGAATTGCCCAGCTTGTTTGTCGTTGTCATATTTGATGCCACCATTATTTAATTTGACCATATATGATTCAATCAATTATTTTGATTTCCTTTTTGTTATTTCTTATTCTGTCAATATTATTTGTTTTGGAATTAATGTTGATGTTCACTCTTTGTCTCACAGGATTTTCTTATCAGTTTAAAAGCGTTAGTTATTAGGCGAGCAACTACTATTGGCCATAAACATCTGGCTGATAAATTTGATGTGAAGATGCTGAGAGGTCTCGGTAAGTTGTATTGTTGATGTCTTTATGTTTATTGTTTTAGATTTCAGACTCTGAAGTCTTCACAGTTTTAGGATGCTATTGTAGCATTGATTGAACCATGCTTAGAGTTTTGAAAGGTTAAAACTTTGACAAAGCGCAATCCCACACAGAAACAAGATCATTCTGTCTGATACAGAGACATAAAATATGTCTAGTCTAAGATAGATATAGTCCAGTATGAGATATAACTAGTCATATGCCTTTGTTTTAGGTAAATTTAATTCGTTTCAAGTTTTTATGATGAATCTATACTTATAGCTAATTAATTTTATAAATCACAATGCATATTTTTATTTCCTAAATTATGTATTACAGGGTTACCTTTTGAAGTTAATTTTTCAAGAGAGGTAACCCATTGAAGGGGAGGTTGGTGGTAATTTTGTCACTCATTTGATCCCTCACTGTGCAGCTGTAAGTATAGGCATTGCACGGAGTACAACTCCGCCATGACCAATGCATACTCGCACGTCTCTACCTATGCCATATCAACCACACACGGTTGACAATGCAAGCCATATTGCTCCGTTTACGTTTGTTGCACCATGCATGGTAACAATGGGGAATTAGATTCGGCTATGTTAACGACTTCTTTTGCTTCTATTACTCTAATGTTGGAAGTTCCATCACACCCTTATCAATTGAGAGGAGAGATCGAGCAACGTTAAGTCTAAAGTGCCTCTTGTTGGCCCCTTTCATAATTTGCTTAGGTAGATAATTGATCTGGGTTCAGTTGTCTAAAGTGCTTTTGTTACTGCTCACTTGATGACCTTATAGATGGGCATTCACGTATTATATTTCTGTTTAGGTCATTTTTCTAGTATATGTTACAAACTACATACTTTAAGGGGAAAGGAGAGTTTTGGATAAAAGCATAAGATATTGTGTAGTTTATGTCTTAGCTAATCTTATGTCTATTTTTGATAGAATTAGTTCCGCAGATAGAGTTAATCATGTCTACGATGCAATATAGACTCCCTTTCCTAGTTAGTACTCATTCAGTCATTCCTGCCTCACTAAAACAATAACTATCTACTATAAAATCCATGAAACAACTTCAAGACATTTCATGTTTTCCCATATCCTAAGTAGAATGGAAATATTATCTTGTATTGTCTTTTTATAAATGAGAGTTCTGTGTTTATAGACTTATCATAAAAATCTTAAACACGACTATTGTCTAACTCTATATGAATAACTACATTTTACCATAACCATATGCATAAGACTATGTATACAATACAATATGCATATCTTATGTTTCCCCCTCAAGTTAGAGCATATGTACTACATATGTCTACCTTGTATATAAACTAGAAAGAAATTTTTAATTTAAACATGATACTTTGAAGTTTCATGAATGTGGACATTAGGTGAGTGACAACGGAAACATTTTAGATGACTCAATGCCGGTTATTTTTTTGCCAAAAAAGTGATGAAAGGATGACAACAGGTAACACTTTAGATGAATTGATATCAGTTAATTTTTCTGTTTGGATATAAAGTATGTGATGGAAGCATTAGCATTGGAGCAATTGAAACATAAGAGGTTGAGGAGGCATGGAGTGTGGCAAAGCATAATGGAAGCAGCATGACTTATAGTGTTGACAGTGTGTGGTTGGTACGAGGAATGTTGGTTGTAACAGGTTTCTACTTCATGTAATGCTTACATATATGTCTGAAAGTGTGTAGAAAAAAAATAGAGATGATCAACATGAATGATAGGGTTAACATGTACCACTTTAATGGGCGAACAACCAGACCCTCGGAACATATTACAGTCTTAGGTGGTGAAGAGCCGACATCCAGGTGTCAATCCTTCCCATCGATGTGAACTCTTGGGGAAGATTAGCCTTGCCACTAACATCCTTGTTAAGGGATTAATTATTTCTGAAAATTTTAACCTAGAAAAGTAGTCTTGCTATCATGTAAAAAAATTATATTGCATTGGATTTCATAACAAATAATTATTTGTTCATGTATTTATAGGCTTAACATAAAATCCTAATTATGACTGACTATTTAAGTAACTAATTCTATCTTAATCATAAGCATGAGACTAGGTATCTTTACACTAGGTTATATCTTATATTTTTATCTAACAGGGTCATCCTTTGTGAATTCATCTTTAGGAGGTATGTACAGTATGCTAATTTACTTTCTAAGTATGGGAGTCATGTTTTCACATAGATGAAAGTTGATTTTAGGAGTCTCAGGTCAGCTACGTGTTTAATGGTTCAATTCCATGCAGAACAAACTCAACACTTATCAGAACTTAGCACGATAGTAATCCAGTATTGCTCAGACTTCCTTTATATACTTTGTATCAACTAAGAAGCATTTGAAACTGAATGATGTGATATGGCACTGGTAGCTTGTTTTGACAATTTTGAAGACATGCAATTTCCTCTGACGATTTGAAAATTTTGTGTTAGTTCACTCTATCTATTAGGAAATCATAGTTATCCCAAATTTGGTTCTACTGCCACCAAACTCCCTATTTCTCAACTTAGTAAGATTAAGCTGATTTTCTTACTTGATTGTTTAAAACATATCATCATCATGAAAACCTTGTTAACTGCAATATTTAGGTTATGATACATGGACCTTATACCTCTATTGAATGAACTCGGGTGTATCACTGTTGATATTCGTATGCACTAATGGAGTCATACACTGCGTCGCTAGCTGTGTGGTGGCGGCTCCTAAGGGCACAGATCCTTAATGGTAGGGGTGAGCCTCACCGGAATTGGCTAGTGTTTGGTGGATGAGCATCTGCATCACTATGATTTTAATAGTATATACTCCAAAAAGTTAGTTATCAGCCTTTCACTGTTTCTTTGCAGGAATTGTGATGCTGGAATATGCCAAAAACCATACCGAAAGTGTTCAATCTCCGAGCTTGAATAAAACATTGGCGTTATTTTACGGACATGGTTCAGCAGGTCTGAGTCACAATGCATCTGGGGCATCCAATGGAGGTTTGAAAACTCCAAGCAATGTCACTCCAAGGCGAAAGCGCATGTGGGAAGGGTAATTTATCATTATATACACTAGCATGTTATAAATTTCTGCATCAAAGTATCTAGCATTTCATTAATCTGACCAGTAAGACTGATTCAAAAAGGACTGTTAGAAGATTCAATTGTCTAAAATCTCATTTATTTCATGCAAACTTTTAGTGTTAGTATCATTTATTTCATGACAAATGATGTCTTAGAACATTCACATGGCTCATTTATTTATTTCATCTACATCTTCTCATGAATGTTGGAAACCTCAAAGTTGTTGATCACTCTTGAACCTACTTAGTTTGCTTCCTTTACTAATGTTAAATTTCTGACCTCCATTTATAGGTTATGTGAGAATGCTACACCCAGATTCGCGAAAAGAAGGTGCTTGTAGGTAAGAAAGGAAGATGCAACCCTCACTAGTAAAGTATGAAGGTGCCTTTTGTTTATGTACTTTCTATATATTGTTTATCAAGTTCTTTTCTCTTTGCTTGTAGAGTTTGGGCACAATTCAATTTATCTATTTATTGAGAAAAAAATAAAACTAATTAGAAATATTTTGATTTAAAATATCAACTTGAAACTAAATTGAATTAAGATTTATATCAAGAAAAATAGTATAAATTATTATAATTTAGAGTTTATGTTGATTAGTGAGTATAATAAATGAATAAATGAAAATAAATAACACATGCTAAAGTTTTTATGAATCGGTTCAAATCCAATGCCTATCTTGTAAATCAATATCAAATTAATAAATAAAAATGAATTCAAAGGTGCTGCCTCATCGGTCTCTAGCACTACGGTTAGATCTTGATTAATATTGCGCAAAGCATGTACATTTGTTTAGTTTGGTACTCATCTTTTTAAATATAAAATTTTCATGGTTTAATCCTCAGTTTTAATCAAATTTTCAATGTACCCCTAGTTTTTTTAAAAAAAATTATCTCCGTGAAAAGTGATTTTCACGACCAAAATCGCGAAGCAATAACTTAATCAACGGTAAATCATGTTTTATAATCGGCAGATTTATGATATTAAATAATAGAAATAATAAGCCTAAAGTGTTTTTGAAAGCTAACTAAGTCCCTATGTGATAGGAGAAGCTCCCTAAAGCTTTCTAATAACCTTGAAAGTTATATTATTAAAGATTTAGATTCCATATTTATCTTTTTACCCAAAATAAGTGTTTGAGAGCTTTTTATAATTACCTTTCTTTTTTTTTTGTAATTTAAGTATTTAAATTTTACGATTTAATTAATCTGAAAGTAGTTGGTTTGATTTTATAAAAAAATTTATCGATAGATAAATTTTAAAATATAAGTGATAGTCCATATAATGATTTAGCGGTTGGTTCAAATGAAAAGCCTTTTTAGTTATAAGGTGGCTTCTAATACTTATTAGGGATTCCATTTAAAAAAATAATTAAAATAAGTGTTTTTAGATATAAGATGCATTCTAATACTTATTTAAAATGAAAAGCCTTTTTTTTAATTAATAAACCAGTATACGACATCTTTTTATTTTCAGTCTATTATTTTGTTGGGACATTTTTTTTCAAAAATAAGTGTCACTGGTTAATATTTAAAAAATAAATAAAATAAAAATTCAAGCAACTATCCAAACTTTCTAAACCCTTTGAGTTTTAAGCGCGCATAAATTATGGTTATTTATGAATTAAGAGAAAAGGCAGATGCTGATTAAAAAATAAAAAAAATAGAGAGCTCCCTGTGATTCATGGAGGTTGAATTGAAGATAGACGACGGCTGAAAGCAGTACCGTTTCCCACCGTCCTCCGTTTGAGAATCTGGATCATGCTGAATACCAGTTATCAGCTCTCTAGGAAATCGCTCGATTCCACCCTTTTGGCTTCTTTCCGCTGCTCACAGCCGTTTCTGGGCTTCACTCGGCCGGTCGATCGCTTTTCGCCATTTCCTAGTTAATTGCTGATGAATCTTGCATTCTCAATTCTTCCTTTTTGAAGTCGTTCGGGTTTGCTGGATTCGCCAGAAGCCTTTAGAAGTCAATCAAAGTTTCATTGTTTGTCCCTCTTTCTGGAAATGAAAGATGCATGTAATATTTCCTTCGATTTTGTCGACTTTGTTTGTCGCTGTTTCCCTCTCTGATTTCATCAGCAGCGCAGGCCGCTCGCGCTGCCCGGCACGGGCAACGCGACGGCAGCCCGGCCCCGCTCAACAAGGGGCCGGGCCGGGTTCTCGTCATCGTGGCCTACCCGTGAGAGTGAAGCCCAAATCGTCTAGCTAGGGCAAGCTTGGCCGAGCCACCACGGAGGCCGGCCTTCTTGAGGCGAGCAACGCCGCCGCCGACGACTGCGTTTCCTTCCTTCCTTCCTTGAGGCGGCATCGAGGCCTCGGATCAAAGTTGGGATCCGAGACTAAAGATCCATCTTTTAGGGCATCGCCGCTTCGTGCGTCCCCGCCGCGCTTGAAGACCGGGTTCCAGATTTGCGTGGGATCTTGAATGAGGCCTCCTGAAAGCGAATACATTGTCGGAGGGCCGACGAAGTTCCATGCGGCATCGACGTTGGGCTGGATGAGTTCGTAGATCGGAGGGAAGCGAGATTGTTGTATTAATTTAACAATTACTAGGGGAAGGGGAAGGGGTAGGGGAAGGGGAAGACGAACGAAAAGAAAGTGGAAGGGGAAGACGAACGAAAAGAAAGTGATAGAAAATAAAATATTTATATTTTTTTATTTAAAAGAGATGGAATGTAATATGTGTTATTTTATTTGAAAAGAAAATAATTAAAATTAAAATTAAAATTAAATATATAAAATTATAAAAATATTTTTATTTCTTATAAAAAAAAGATAACGTGGGTAGAAGATGGATGAAAAATTATAAAATTCTATCAATATTACATATAAAAGTTAAGATATAGAAAATTTTAAAATAGACAATGCGTATTTCTTTAGATAAGTCTTTGTCATTGAAGGAGAAGAATAAGAAAATTAGGGTTATCTATCTTTGTCCTTTTGAATCTTGTCCTTGAAAAAGATTTGTTTATGACGAGAGTCGATGACGACGTCGTGGAGTGCGAGTGGTTGGACATAGATGGTGATAGTACACGTTGTGTGAGGAGCAATGACGTAAAAACGAGATATCTAAATAGATGAGTTAATTTGAGAATTAATATTTTAAAATAGAGATAAAATTAAAATAAAATATTTTTAAATTTCCTTTCCTCTTGCTTACACTCTAAATGGAAGTATAAAAAATTCTAATGATTCATGAGCATGAAAGGGTAAAATTTATCATTTTCTCTCTCCTTCCTCTCCTTAACTTAAATAAGGGTCAAAATTCTCCTACCCTTTATTTATCCTCTCCTCCCCTTCCCTCACCTCCTCTTAAATAAAGCTTAATTTGTCATTTTCTCCCCTTCCTCTCCTTAATTCACTTTATCCCAAATAAGAGTTAAAATTCTCTTACTCCTTATTTATCCTCCCTTTCTCTTCCCTAACCTCCTCCCAAATAAAGCGTTAGGGCTAGCATTTAATTTAATTCGACAACTGAGTATATTTTAGAGTTTTATATTAGGGGTCGAAGGAATAATTGCACTTTTTTTTGGAGCTTTAAATTTTACTTGATTGTTAAATATTTTTACTTAAAAATAATCTTGAAGAACCTAAATTTACACTCTGTTTACTTGAGAGGAAGGAAATATAAATTAAGGAAAAAAATTCAACGTGAAATTTTATTCTCTATTTACTTTATAAAAAAAGATGGATTATATTTCTTTCTTTTATTTATTTTTTTAAAAAAATTTTTATTATTTTTTATTTATCTAATAGACAGACGGATGAATTAATAATAAATTATTTTTTACTTCCGTCCAAATTCTCACGTGCACAACTATTTCATGCAATCGCCACTAACCTCACTCGCGACCGTGATCGGCAGCCCCGCGTGAAATCCTCTACCTTCGCGACATCCTCTTTTCTCCATCCTCGTCGTTGCCTCGCTTCTGGTCGTTCTCTACATTCCCCGCTCGCTTTTAACCTTGCTCCTCTCCCTAGTTCCCATCTCCACACTCCTCCTCCTCGCTGCTCTTCTCTGCTTTGGCTCCTCGCCTCCTGTCGTCGCCGCCGCGGCTGAGTAGGAGAAGGAGCTTTCGGAATCGTGCCTCAAGATTGACTTGGAGTGTGCTACTACCACCGAAAGATTCGACGACCTTGGCGGTGTTGAAAATTAAATTTAATTTTTTGATAGTGTGGTATGTGGAGTTAGTATGTTGATGCACTACAAAAAAAACCCATAAATAACGATGAAATTAGCGACCGATTAAAATTCGGTCGCTAATTTAGCGATCGATTTTTAACTTCGGTCACTATTTAGCGATCGAATTAAAATCGATCGCTAAATTAGCGACGGACAATAATTCGGTCGTTATATTAGCGATGGATATTTAATCGGTCGCTAATTTACGACCGAAATTAAATTTCGGTCGCTATTTAGTGACGGAAATGAAATGTCGGTCGTTAAAATAGCGGACAAATTTTAATTAAACTGTTAATTTTAGAGTGGACGATACGAAAAGGAATTTAGCGACGGAATTTCTATTCGGTCGTTAAAAAATAGCGACCGAATCCTAATTCGGTCGCTAATTAGCGACTAAACTTGAGTTCAGTCGCTATTTTTAGCGACCGAATCCATTCGGTCGCTGAATAGCGATCGAACTCAGGTTCAGTCGCTAATTAGCGACCGAACTCAGGTTCAGCGACGACCGAACTCAGGTTCAGTCGCTAATTAGGCGAGAACTAGGATTTAGGCATTAATTAACAATCGAACTCATGATTCGGTCGCTAATTAGCGACCGAACTCATGAATTCGGTCGCTAATTAATTCTTTATTTTCCCCCTTTCTCTAACCCTAGCATGTGATTTTCCCACTCCCCTCCCTCCGCTGCACCTGCTCTCGCCCCTCTCCATTCGCGCCTCCGCCGCCGCCTCTGCCTCTGCCTCCGCCTCCTCCCTTCCCGATCTGGGCCTCGTCCCCTCCGACGGAGGCGTTGCATCCATGATGTCGACGCCATCACCAAGGCGGAGCTCAGGGAGAATGACTTCCGGAGTGCTCTGCACCATTGGTCCCACCACCTGCTCTGCCGACCAGATCGAGGCGCTCGCCGTCGGAGGAATGAATGTCGCCAGGGTGAACATGTGTCGCGGCACCCGAGAGTGGCATGCCATATAATTTGAAAGGTCCGCCGCCTCAACGAGGAGAAGGGGGAGAAGGGGTCCGCCGCCTCATATGAGGTGGCAAGTAGTAATGGTCATGTTGCGTTAATGGAGTGAGTGAGATAAAATAGTACAGTTAGTGTATTTACATGGATTATGTTAAGTAGTCTATAAATATGTCAAATTGTTTGTAAAGGGTGCAGGTCAAAAATTTACAATTTAAGATTTTCTTGTTCTTTTTCTTCCACATAAGTGAGATCTTTCTTCCACAAACCTCTTTTATTTTTCCAACAAAGTGGTATCAGAGCCATGTCGATTGGAGGTATAGTTCCTTTTCAGGTTCCAATACTTAAGATGAATAACTATGATAATTGGAGTATCAAGATGAAAGCACTCCTTGAAGCTCATGATATTTGAGAGATTGTGGAAAAAAACTACAATGAGTCAAACAATGAGTCAGTACTATCTTCTACTCAAAAAGATAGTTTGAAAGATTTAAAAAAGAGAGACAAGAAAACTCTCTTCTTTGTTTATTAAGCCTTAGATGATGATGATTTTAAAAAAATCTCAAGTGCTTCTTCGGCGAAGCAAACATAGCAAAAGCTCCAAGTCTCATATCAAGAAGAAGAAAAAGTAAAAAAGGTATGCCTTTAGAGATTAAAAAGTCAATTTGATGCTCTTCGTATGAAGGAAGGCGAGTTGGTATCCGATTATTTTTCTAGAGTCTCTATCATTTCCAATCAACTAAAGAGAAATGGTAAGAAACTAGAAGAAATAACTATTATTAAGAAAATTCTTTGATCATTGTATTCAAGATTTGATAGTATTACAACTATTATTGAAGATGTTGGATCGGGTTGGACCGGCTAGAGGGGGAGTGAATAGACAGTTAAGGAAGGTCACAGAATTGAGCTGTTTGGCGCTTAAGCTGGCTGAGTACTCGAGCTGGCTAAGTACCCAAGCTGTCGAATGTTTGACCTAGTCGAGTGTCGAGTTGACTGAGTGTCTAAGTTGTTGAGTGCTCAAGCTTGTTGAGGCCGGTGTTTGATACAATTTTCTTAAATAGATTCATCTCTTTCGACGGTATTTTAAGATCATGTTGGATGCCTATTTCTCGTGATACAACGAGATGATCACGTAGACAATGAAGCATATATTGGTTGTTCGTGATGAATTGAGTGTGTACCTGAACGTTATTACATAAAAGCTACCAAGCAAAATGATGCATGATACAAAGGAGATTTTGTGAGGACGAAAGTGGATGGAGTTTTTGCTTAGCATATGCTCTTGTTGCTTAAGGTTGTAGCCTTCTTATATACAAGCTCATACTCTTGGCCTCATTAAATGGTCAATCATTCACTATTTTTACTCATCTAGTTCAAACGACCATTTAATGGTCGTCGTTGCTTGACCATTAATGCGTTCATTATGTACTTGAGTAGGAATATAACTATCAATTTTGGTTAGATCTCGTCGGGTTGACCCACCCCGCCAAGCAATTTAGGCAGATTGGATTAAAATTTTATCAACCCATTTTAAGATGGGTTGACCCGCCTAGACCCGTGACCCGCGTGGATTGGCCGCGGCGGGCTTGGGTTAGCTCACGGATTGAAAAAGCTTATTTATTTATTTTAAATTTTAAAATTAAAGTAGCAATGAATTAGTGGGCTTGATCCATCTAAATTACAATTCAAACTTAAAATTTTCAACTTGATCAATTTAAATTGTAATCCAAACTTAAAATTTTTAATACTTTTAATTTTTTTTAATTTTTATAGGCCCGTGAATTGGCCCGCCTAACCCGTAACCCGCCTTGGGTTGAGTTGAGTTGGAGTTTTCCTAACCCGTTAAGTTGGTGGGTCGACCCGCCTCGCCCTACCATTTGATGGATTTTTAATGGGTTGGCCTGCTCCGTCATGGGTTGACCCGTTCGACAGCTCTGAGTAGGAAGTAAATATGGATTTGGGTGGCACAAGTGGTGCTCGCATATGAGTTATCTAAGTTCAATGCAATCTAAGCCTTGAATTTGCACCCCTTGCAAGCCCACACGTGAGAGAGAGCCTCTCCCCATACATATTCACATAACTTCAAATCTTATGATTCAATATAAATCAACCTCATAGTCACTTATTCCCAAATGTGGAACTAAACTTCCATACAAATGGGAGTCCATTTCCATCTACCTCTTTTATTTCTATTCACATTTCCAACAAAGAAAATAACATATAAAAAAGAAAGTGCAACAACTAGTTCATCGTGACTATAACTCTTCTTCAAATCAATAACTATTGTTACATTGTGATAGTGACGATGATCATGATAGAAATTGTCACACTTTGTGAAAAGAAAAAGACGATTCAAAAGAATAAGCACTTGAACCATACGAATATTGAAAGAATGACAAAAAATGAGGCCAAAAATAAAAGTTCTCAAAGAGGCAAACAGAAGAATTAAAGACAATCTAATAAAGAAAATCCTAAAGTAATAATGTCATGCTATGCTATTGTTGTAGAAAATAAAAAGGAAGGATGAGAAAGAAAAATTAAAGAAAGCTTTTTTTGTTGTTAATTTGGATGATACATATGTTTAGATGATGAAGCCTTCATCGTCGAAATGGTGATCCTTGACTTTGAAGAGGTTGAAGGCGAGGTATCGACTACGTGAGACATAAAAGAGAGAGAAGAATATGTTTTAGATTTTCGGCCTTACGTCAACTTCATACTTTGTCTGCGTTGACTTTTCTAGTTGAGATTTTCTGAAAATGGTCAACCCGACCAATAGATAGATCCACTTTAAGAAAAGCCATCAAGAGTCTATTTTAAGTCAATTTACTTTCTAGTTGTATAACCTTTGTTACCAATATTAATTGTCATAAAAGTTACAATATTGGTAACAAAGGTCAATATGTTAAATAATTGCCTTAGTTTTTGTTTTCCATTTGTCTAAGTTTTTCCATACAGAAATAAAAGCATTTTACTGTTCTTGAGTGAAACTTGAGACAGAGACAGATTAATCATGCGCGGTGAAAGACAAAAGAGGTAAAGAATTTCTCATGCACGTTAGATTCTTAGTTTCCTTATAAGTCGACTGGATCCAGACAAAGATCCGGTAAAAATTTTAGCTAAATTAGTTTTAATTCAATACAATTAAGAACAAGATCACTACGAGCAGCAGGATAATAAATGAAATGTATAATAATTGATAAAACGAGCTCTGCTTTGCATAAACTCTATCGTAAGGAAAGTATACTCTGTCAGTGAGATTCCTCCACCTTCCTTCCCAGTTTTCACGGCCATCTCCCATGGCGATGGGGGCCAAGGATTCTTCTTTTTTGAGAGCGCCTTGGGCTCCCACCAGCTCTGGCCTTTGCTCGCCGCGATGGGAATCATCCACCGCAGCATGCTCGCATCTTGTTCCCTGATGGTTTTGCTTCTCCTGCCCCGGTTGTCGCATTCATCAGGTATGCTCATTGCCTTTCTGCCTGGTGTTGTAGATTGATCCGGCTCTCTGCTCTGCTCGCGCGCTTATTCTGTTTCGGGTTTTCTAGCCGACGGGTTGTCGGAAAAAGTTAGGGGTGTGAATTTGGGAGGCTGGCTCGTGGTGGAGGGTTGGATCAGGCCTTCCCTGTTTGACGGAATTCCCAACCGGGACATGCTTGTGCGTTTCTGGATCACTGTCTCTTTCCTTCTATTGCTGCTTCTAAGTGCTCTGTGGACGGCACTGGTTTCGTTTGAATGGTGATGTTTATGGCTGAAATCGTGTTCAGGATGGAACTGAAGTGCAGCTCAAGTCGGTGCTGCTGCAGAAGTATGTCAGTGCTATTGATGGGGGTGGTGGCAACGTGACTGTGGACAAAGATGTGGCATCCTCTTGGGAGACCTTCAAGGTCTAGTATGAATAATGGAGCAATAATTATTCATTTGGCTTTGATTGATTCCTGAAGTTTTGACATTAGATATGTGGTGAACATACTTAAACTCTTTTTTTTTTTTGGGTGTGCATTCCTAGCTAAGAACCAATATGGCTGAAATCCTTAAAGAAAGTATTCTAGGTGATCGAAAAAGATGATAGGGAAGTTGAAATTCTGATGGAACATGCAATTTTGAGCATTGTGATTAACCCCACCCTGATTTGGTATTCCAGCAATAATGTTTGGGCTTAGCCCTCATTTAGATACTCCAGAAATAATGTCTTTTGTACCTTTTTTTCTCAGTAAAGTTGACGGCTAGGCTTCATGCATACAAGTTCAAATTGAGTGTTTATGTTATTTAGTTTTTCTTGTCACATTGATTTCTTGCTGTCTAGGAATACATGAAGATACCAATCTTTTATTTTCATGCGGTAGTATTTAGAAATGCTTGACACTAAAAAATTGGCTCTTCGATGAGTTTATAAGTAAGCCAGACTTTGACATCTGCTTCACATGAGAGTTTCTGAATATTAGACAAAAAAATAAGAAGCCTACAACTCACCTTATCATTTTGTTAAAACACTTGCCACAAAATCAGTACGGCAAGCAAATGTGGGACTATGCTATGGAATCTAGGGAGGTATATGTGCGTGAACTGCATATGAAAGGTGCTGAGATAAAAAATAACATGACTAATGATTTGTTTAACATTGTACTTCAAAATTGACTAACTCTAAATTCTCATGTGTACAAGTTAAGGATATAGGGAATTGAATGTTTGTTCACTAAAAATAATGCTTGGATGAGCATAGTGTTGGAGGTGTGGAGCCTATGTAGTATGATCGGCCGATTTATGCAAGAGGTCTTGCTCTATTTACCCTTAAGCTTTATAAGGGTCTGTGAATTTCACACTTTGATTTGATTTGGTTATGTAATTTGATTTTTTTCATACCAAAAAGTTTCATATGAGGAACAGAGGAATCATTTCATATGATGTAGTTTTGAGAACGTAGTAAGATTGTTAACTCCATATGCACATGGATGTAGCCAAATTGTCGAACCATATAATTTCTTTTATCTTGTTCTCTTCTTTGATCTTGTTTTCTATTTTTATGTTTCATATTTTAAATGCTTCTCATTTCTCAGAGTGTGTAGGAAGCTGTTTGAGTACTGACATGGAGATTGCACTAACACCTAAAACAAGTTCAGATAAAGTATCTAACTAATTTAAAAAGAAAAAAAAAGATATATGCCAGTGCTTGTTGCTAATCTGGTAAATAGTGTTAAAAATTATTAATGACAAATTTTCACTTAATCTCTTATTGTTACTGTTATTGCTTTTAATTTTTAAATTATCTTTGTTTTCTTCTTCTTCAAGGAACATTTTAACTGTTTCATGGCAATAGTTTGGCCAAATTGTTCATTGGTAGACCTAATGTTTGTCCTAACATGATAACTATTCTGATTGAAGCTGCTTTATGCCAGCTGTGGCGAGTATCTGAGTGGGAATTTCAGTTCAGATGTTTTGGAGGTCAATTTCTAACATCAAACAATGGTGGGGGTCCAGTTTCTGCTGCTGCAAATTCACCATCAGAGAGTGAAACATTTTATATCGAAAAGAACAACACCAGGATTCACATCAGACTTTCAAATGGAAACTACATAAAGGTATTGCTATTAAGGTCCTGTCTGTTTATGTAACTAGGCCAGCATAATTATCAAGGCATTTTGCATTAGAAAATTTTAAGAAAAGCCAAGTACGACATCTCAAATTTGTAAAATTTCAAAATAGGTAACAGAAGGTAGTGCTCTCATGGTGAATTATCAAGGGGAACCAGGTTGGGATAATAATGATGCGACATTTGAAATGACTATCGTTTACAACTTGCATGGAGATTTCCAGCTTGCAAATGGATATGGACATGACATAGCTGAAGAGATCCTGATGGTTAGTGGGCATACTGTTTGATATATCCCATGAATTGTTAGACTCTTTATTCTCATTCTTTATCACACGGTAAATACCATAGCCGCTAGAAATCTATTCCATAATGTTGATTGGTGATGTAGAATTCTTCTTATCACTCGGGTCGATCTTCTACTTATTGTATCTGCAACATACTAAGCATGGTAGCCATACTGTTTTGTCTTAGACATGGTATCGATTTATATATGTTCAGGATCACAGAAGAAACTTTGTTTCGTCTCAAGATTTTGCTTTCCTATCACAACATGGTATCAATACCGTTAGAATTCCTGTTGGATGGTGGATTGCATATGATCCTGACCCACCTGCTCCTTTTATTGGAGGATCCTTGGCAGCATTGGATAGAGCATTCGCATGGGCAAAGTATGTTTCTATTTGTTAGCTTATTGTTCTTTTGAGAAGGGTATTAGGCTAAAATTCATTTAAAGAGCATTGAAAATGCTATTTGTGTTTATTAGAATGTTGTTTGGAGCATGCATGGAAAAACTTTTGGGCTAATTCCATTTGTTTGCAAATTCTTCAAATTTTGAAATTCGCTTTGTTTGATGCAGGATCCATAGTCTAAAGTGCATCATTGATCTCCATGCTGCTCCTGGTTCACAGAATGGTATGGAACATAGTGCCAGTAGAGATGGTTCAATCAGTTGGCCAACACCAGACCATGTCTCTCAAACACTAGATGTCATTGATTTCTTAGCAGCGAGGTAAAAGCTATTCTAGTTGACTGAATTAAGAAAGAAAATTAAAGTCCTTGTTACTCATCTCCTTGTTATGTCTTCTACTTGGACACTTTGTTTGTATCCATGTCGGGCGCTCATGTTCAGACACCAAAAGTTCGAGTGGACACTCAGAATCATCATTGATCACAAGAATTTTCAGAAAAATGTTTTATCCACAATCTGTGATACAACCTAACAATATGAACCATACTGCGCATGCATGTATTTCTCTTACAAAATTCATCAAAAGAAGCAAATAATTTTTAAAATTAAATGGCATAACACAACATTATCAATGTAAAATATCCTCTAATTTTTTTATAGCTCTTGCTAAAATCATCATAATATAAATCTCTTCCTATCAACTCCTGCTAAAACATGTAAAGTTCATTGCAACGTATTAGGGACATGCTAAGTAGATTCCCTAGAGTAAGGTCAAACATTATATATAGAAAGCTAAGTGTTCAAATAATAAGATAAAGAAATTAAATTTAAAGCAATTAATATAACAAGTATTGAATGATCTAGAGGTGCGTATAAGGGTGCAAGTTTAATATAGAGATTAATAAGTCTGAGCATTCAATAGGAATATTATAAATTAAGCAAAAGATGCCACAGTCAAGTACATAGTATCATTTAAACATACAAGGATGCACATTGAAATAGCATTCACTCAAACCAACATCTCATACTATTGACAAATGTTGTGTTATCTAATGACATACCAGTCATAGTCAAGTGCTGAATAAAACCATAATCAATAACATAAAGAGGTGAACACATTCCTGACATATGAATGACTAATGGAGCCATTTTCACACTCCCTGTGAGAGGTATACATATATTCACCACTATAATTCACATTGGATAATGAACTTCATTGTTATCACATCTGTTAAATCGTATATATAAACTTTGTCTATGATCACCAAAGCTCTCGTTCAATAGATCTAGTCTTATTTTTGTGTCGATCCTTATTCTTTAGGATGAAACTTGATTGATAACGTCTTGATCTAGATTATGCCCTCGAGGGTTTCATCCTCATGAGGTCTTATACTCAATACTTATAAGGAGAGAAATACTGTGCCATGCTTATATGTGTTTGTGGGATGGGTAAATTTCAATTCTGTTATATCTGTCTGATTTTGATGGAAATATAAATAGAAGAAATTGATGAAATTGAATTCATTCTTCTCTATTTCCCTCCAAATAAACAAGAGAAATCAATTATTTTACTTAATTTATTTCTTTTCTCTCTTATTTCCATCCAAGTAAACACAATATAGGTAAAATTGCTAATATTGAAATCAAATGTGCTGAATTTGAAGTCGTACCAAACAAGAAAAGGTAGTGAAAATCATGAACTCAGTTAGCATTTGTTTCCAATGGCATTCTATCAAGATTCTCAGTTCAACATATTTTATGTTTGATATCTTCATTGTCCATGTTTGTTCTTAGCTACAAGATTTACTTCTTTCTTAGGTAGAAGTGTAATTTTCATTATTTCTGCTCTCGACTATTTGGAATTAAGTTATTAGTAAGTCCTTCATAATCCTCATAATCAAGTTTAAAGATTTCCACTTGCATTTGTTAGTTATAACTGGATCAAAGTTCTTGTTTGTCGTATACCAATAAGATAGTGAACGACCAATGCATCTTTGTGCCAGTGGGGTGCCAAAAGTGGAGTATAAATTGTCATCGAACATTATAAAAACAACATTTTCCGTTAGATACAATTCAACGATTTTCATATCATTTGCAGGTATGCAAATCACTCTGCCCTATTAGGGATTGAACTCCTAAATGAGCCTTCTGCTGCTTTAGTCCCCTTAGACATTCTAGTTTCGTATTATACAAGGGGATACCAAATTGTTCGGAACTACTCAACTTCTGTCTATGTTATCATATGTCAAAGAGTAGGAAATGCAGACCCAGCAGAGCTTTACCAAGCAAATATTGGAACTTCAAATGTTGTTGTGGACTTGCACTACTACAATCTCTTCGATCCATATTTTGATAACATGGATGTTACTGGAAATATTGAATTCATATACAAGAAGAGAGTTCCACAAGTGCAGGCATTAAAAAGCGCAAATGGGCCTCTCGTCTTTATTGGTAAGTTTGTTCTTTTAGCTTTTCGACCACACTAATATTTCGCATTACTCTCATGTGAAGGGTCAAGTGAGACAACAAAACTAGAAACCCAAATTTAAATTAATTGTTTATCTAGGCATTGTCCCAAATCTGCGATGAGTTGTTTGATGCGTATTACTTTACTGCCATGAAAATTTTGTTTCAGCTTTAGTTTGTTCAGCATAGACATAAATTAGACGATACAGGTGAGTGGGTTAACGAGTGGAAGGTGGCAAATGCCTCAAGATCGGAATATCAGATGTTTGGAATGGCTCAGTTAGAAGCTTATGAGGATGCTTCTTTTGGTTGGTGCTACTGGACACTGAAGAATGCTCGAATGCATTGGGACTTCAAGTGGAATATCAACAACCGATATCTTCTGCTTGGTACTACACAGATCATTGTGCTTAATTATGATTATTATAGATCATCATATATTTGAAGCATTACCTTTCTGACATTCATGTTTCTTCCCTTCCTCAAGCACAAAATTTGAAACATTAGTAACTACTGAAACCTCATTTTGCAGGAAGCTCATCGATTAGAAAGCCAGAACTTCTCCTGTTGTGTTGGTTGGCATGTGCAATAATACTAATGCAAATAGGATGACTACAACAAGTTGAAGGCTTGTAGTTAAGTCTGTAATAGAATATAATTCAATATTCTTTTCACATAATAAAGAAAAAAAACTTTTTTTATTTAATTAGACTAGTGGATGATTGTGTAGAGCCATGCTTGGATGGTTGCATTGGTCACAATGGAGCCATGTCGTCTGGGACTCCACCAAGAACTGCCCAGATCAAACCAGGTTTAGGTTTAGACAATGGTGCAGGATTTTTTTTAGACCTGACATGCTTGACCCATATGAAGAATCCAAGCTCTTGGAGATCACAAGAGCTCGGAGGATTCGATGACTTGATCGATCAAATCCGAGCTCTCGGAGATGGTTGAGCACTTGAGAGTAAGAGAGAGATTGTATTGAATTATGCCCCCAATCAATCTCCATGAGAGCCTATATACTTGGTGACTAGTTGAAACAACATCGGTCATACAAAATTCAAATTTGGAAACAATGATAGTGTTGATAGTTGATTGACAAAGCCGACCATACAACCAATGCAAGAAATGAAAACCTATGGTATTTGTGCTGTCTATTCCATCCAACTGATGTATATCCAATCCTGCAACAAGATGATGATTATATCTTTACTATTAAACAACAACCATCAATATTTTTCCCATCGAACTTCGGTATTATCAATCTCAACAACAGAATAGGTATGATTCAGTGTCCAATATTTATAATCCTGGTTGGATGGATCATTCATATCTCAACTATGGGAATGCTCAACAAATGATTATTGAGCAACCTCAGTACTATTAATTTCAACAATAGAATATGTATGATTCATTATCCAATACATATAATCCTGATTGGATGGATCATCCAGATCTCAACTATGGGAGTGCATAACAATAGATTACTGAGCAACCTCAGTATTACCAATTCCAATAGCAGAATAAGTATGATTCATTGAATACCTATATTTCTGGTTGAGCATTTGAGAGCAGGATAAGAAGGTAAGTTTGTATCAAATCATGCCCTCTAACCAAGCCCTACGAGAGCCTATATACCTAGTGACTAGTTGATACTCTAGTTGACTGGTCATACAAAATTCAAATTCGAAAATTATATACTATTGATTGATACAAAAATATGATAACGCTCACACCAAGTGCCCCTCATCACCAGTCCCACAGTTAGATGAAGGGAGGTAAATAACAATAATACTGTTGATAGTTGACTGCCTGAGGATTCTCGATCGATTAGATTTCATCCATTTGATTAAAGTTTAAATATTAATGCTCAATACCTCTAAAATTTGTACTTTATTTTTTCAACCCAATCAATTGTAACTATCTAGTTGGTTGGATTGATTGTCTAGCTGACTAGCATAGTTTAAATCAATTGTGATAGTGCCCTCGCCTGCATTAGGTTGGATTGTCATCTCAATTTGATTCGACTCATTCACATAAAAGTCTCATCTCAATATCAGATGCATAGAGCTCAATAGTGTTTGAGTAATCATTTTCTTGCTGCTCAAATACAAATTGATCTTCATCCTCTAAGGACGCAAAGTTAACATGATCTCCATTGCCTTTTAAATCATATGCGTCTTCATCTAGCTAATGCGATGATCCATCTTCCTCCTCTATTGTAATATTAATGTCAACTTGTATTATATTGGAATACAGTGCAGTCTCCTATGTATTTTGTGTTTTTGACTCACAATGATGTCCTTAGTTGATGGTTTGCCTAGTGGATGAGGAAGACAGTAATTCAATAGAAATGGGTGAGTCCCTGAAAATAAATAAACTGTGTTACAAAAAGAAAATGATATAAAATTATTTACGGATAACAAATAATTTATAATTTAGCACTACTCGTTATAATGTTGTAGTAGCTACTGAATCATAGTTGCTACAACGTTCTGGTCTAGCACATTGTAGCAACTATGATTGAGTAGCTACTATAACGTTGTCTCTACTACAACAATGACAATCCGATGTCTACTACATAGGAGGAAGATGTTCAGGACTCGAATGAGAACTGAACTGATACTAAAATATAAATTCTAAATAATAGGACGAGGCAACAACAGGCTGTTAAAAGATAAACAATAGAAGATTATCACATACATAGGAGAACACACTGCAAATGGACAAGAGATTTTGAAAGAGGATTTGAAATTTTTGGTTTTTTCAAGAAGCACAAAACCCTAAATGTATTGGGTTTTTGCTTGTATGTCTAATAGCTTTAGACAAGCTTAGAAAGGAAGCTTAAGAGACAGTAGGCAGGCGGTGCAGTGGAGTTGATCGGCGAAGAAAATGAAGGGCGAATAAAGGATTTTGAAGGAGGGTTTAAAATATTTGGATTTTTCGAGAAACACAAAATCCTAAATGTATTAGGTTTTTTCCTTGCCCACCCAACTGACCCTAAACCCTAAATCCCCACCCTGCCCAATCAACTGATTGTTGATGCAGTTTGTCCCGATTGTTGTTTTGATGTTGACACAGATTTAAGTTAGCCGACTAATGTTGCCTTTAGTCGACTGATGTGGTCGATCAGTCGAGTCATCTTACGTTCTACTTGCTCGGAGTTGATGACAGTCGACTAACACATCCAGTCGAGTCCATCACCTTCAGTCAACTGATGTGAAGCTCAGTCGAGTCGTTATACCGTCTGATTGCCATCAGTCGATTGATCTCCAGAAACGACTTGACTAGAGTTAAATCCAGTCGACTGATGAGACGTATCGGATGTAATAACTTAGTGCCAGTCAACTGATCTTACCACATCAGTCGATTGTCACCTGTGAAAAATGGAGTTGGAGAGGGCTTGGGAACTCGTTCTCTGGACTAGGTCAGAGAGGGCTCGGGAGCTCGTTCTCTGGACCAGATGGAGTCGGAGAGGGCTCGGAAGCTCGTTCTCTGGACTAGGTCGGAGAGAGCTCGGTAGCTCGGTCTCTGGACCAGATGGAATCGGAGAGGGCTCGGGAGCTCGTTCTCCGGACTAGGTCAGTGAGGACTCGGTAGCTCGTTCTCTGTATCCGATGAAGTCGGAGAGGGCTTGGGAGCTCGCTCTCCGGATTAGGTCAGAGAGGGCTCAGTAGCTCGTTCTCTGTACTGGACTATGGTCGAAGAAGGCTTGGTAGCTTGTCTCCAGACCGGATCATTGTCAGAGGAGGCTTGGGAGCCTGTTCTCTGAATACATGGTCCAATGTAGTTGACTCGGGTGAGACATGAGTTGACCAAGTGATCAGATTGTATGGGAATCGAATTCACTTCAGTGTGATCAGTGGATGGATCGATTAACCAATGGCTAGGATAGTTAGTCGATCACCGGATCGATTACAAAGCATTCTGTGAGCAATTGGATATCCCACAGAATCCACCATAATTGATTGCTTGATCGATTATGGACAAGCGTAATCGATTCCTTGATCGATTACATGGTTTTCTGAGAAACCAAGTTATGACGTTTAATCGATCTCACGATCGATTATATAACATGGTAATCGATCATCTGATCGATTAAGTCACGCTGAAATCGATTACAAGGATGGTAATCGATTCCATTCTCTCTTAATCAATGTCTTGATCGATTATGCCTATACTTCTGCGTATTTCTGCTCTTTGATTCTCTTTGATTCGTGCTGATGTATTTCTGAGTTTGCTCTGAGTTTGCATATATTTGAATTCAAATGAAAGAACAGGGAGAGTAGGGAGAGTCAAGGTTGGCTTTCCATTTTACCAGATTGTTTGATAGCCAATTTCTGGATAAACGGCTACTGGCGACGACTGAATTCGACTGGCAACTGGAGAGGATGACTTCAATGGACTGGAGGGCTGATGAGTCAATATTTCTATGCAATTTTTTTCAATTCAATTCTGGATTTTTACTTGAAAATAATTATTAAATGAATTAATTTGATTATATTTGTGTCATGTGGTATAATTGAAGGTTGGATTATAATTTCTATGATTTAATGGCAAATTTTACATTAATTGAGTTTATTTGATTTTTAGGGCTCAAATCGGTTCAAGTTCGAGTTCAATCGCAATCAAATCGAGCTAATCTGCCCAAATTGACCAAGCCAACATGGAAGACATGACCTAGATCGAGCCCGATGAAGATCTCTCAAAATTTTGAAAGTCCTAAGCTGCCTTTAAGCCCTAGATCAAGTCCAGATCATCAAATTCAAAACGGACGGCCAAGATGCAGTGATTAATCAACCCGCAACTATATAAACCAAAGTTTAATTGATTAACGAGCGGTTACTGTTCTTCATTCCCCCGCCGCACGCCTGCCTTGCCTTGCGACGTACCTCCACGGGAAGCTTCAGCCTCCCAAATCGAATCCATCGTATTCCCTGATCCTTGAAGAAGCTGAAGCCGGTCGATTGGGTATTTTTCGACAGCTGGAGTTGAGCGACGGAGAGGTTTTTTTCCGCCGGCCGAAACCTCTGTTTCCGCGAGTTCCGACAGATCACAGCACAATCCGGCGTCACGATTCCTTTGAGGGGTTCTCCTAGGACCGTGGAGCCGCCCTATATCATCATCTATCCGATAGGAGCACGAAGAAGAGAGGAAATCCAGTTTGCAACCTGACTTCCGCTGTGCAGCAACCTGTTCTTGGCCGGAGAGGGTAGTAATTGGAATTCAGAAAAAAAAAATTGTGGAAAGTGTATCAAGTAGAGTATCAAAAATCCTGAGGAGCTGATGAATACCAATAAAGTTAATTCAATTTAACCACTTATTAGACAACAAATTCAGATTCTACTAAAGGTGGTGGAAGAAAAAAAAGGAGAAGAACAGAATGATAAAATAGGAAAAAAAACTCAGAAAATTCAGAATCTGTTTTTATTCTTCAAGCTGAGTTTGTATTTTTTCCAAGTACTGATCTGAATTCGAATTGCAAGAAAATTGTAGTATGATGAACAATGGAAATCAAATGACAAACTGGAAAAAGAATGGAAGGAAATCAGGAAGAAACAGTAGAAAAAGAGAAATTAGAAAAAAATAGCAAAATGCAGAAAATGTAGTTATTTTCCAGCTGGGTTTTGAAATTGTTTGAGCACTGATCTGAGCTCAGATTGCAGGGAAATTGTAGTATTATAAGCATTAGTAATCAATCTACAATGTGGAAAAAGAATGGTTGAAAAACAGTGAGTAAATATGGAGAAAAAGGAAAATATCATTTTGATTTTTAAAAGGTTTTTGGATTTTAATGTGCCATTGATACCTTGCAATTATGGTTTCATGTGAAATGAATTTTGCTTGCTGATGATTGGTTGTTATTTCTTAGCTCTTTTGAAACTTTAATGTGAAGGAATTGGGTTTGTTTGCAAAGAGAAACAAAAGATAGCATATATGGTGGAGTTTGAGGCAAAATGAGGAAAAGAGGAGGAGAAAGTATCAAGAAGAGGAATTGGAAATGTTTAAACCAGATTTGTTTCATGGAATTGAAGAGTAAACAGAAACAAATGTGTTACAAAAGAAATAAAATAGAAAAGAGGGCAAGAGGTCATTGGTTAGCATTTAAGTATATCCATATCTACCACTACCATGCATTTTCTTTAAAGTTCCTTTTCTTAACCTTGTTCTTTCAAAATTCTTATCTCATTTGTTTCAGTTCATGATTGCTTATTGTCTTCAATAATCCTTAATATTTGTGGATTCCAATCCAAAAATGCTAGTGGAGAGTAGATAGCAAGCAAGCCTATGGAAAGCATGAAACATGAGTGCTTGAGTGAGCTCCACTCTACATTGATCGTGACTTAGCATTTAGGATGAGAGCCACTAAAAATTATTTAATAACCTTGTGAGCATGAGTGTGATACATTTATCTCAATTAATCATGAAGGATGAAATTTGCTAGGTGGTTAGCCAAGAACAAAGGTCTAATTCATGGCCTAGATTTTTGATACTTAATAATCCTAGATAACTTTCTTTCAATGGTTCTCTAATTATGATTGAGGATGATCTAGGGGGGTACAATAGTAGGAGTTTTTCTTAGTTTTATTATTTTGGCTTGAGCGGGACGCTCAAGGGTAAGTGTGGGGGAATTTGATGAGTTAATGTTTCTATGCAATTTTTTTCAATTCAATTCTGGATTTTTACTTGAAAATAATTATTAAATGAATTAATTTGATTATATTTATGTCATGTGGTATAATTGAAGGTTTGATTATAATTTCTATGATTTAATGGTAAATTTTACATTAATTGAGTTTATTTGATTTTTAGGGCTCAAATCGGTTCAAGTTCGAGTTCAATCGCAATCAAATCGAGCTAATCTACCCAAATTGATCAAGCCAACATGGAAGACATGACCTAGATCGAGCCCGATGAAGATCTCTAAAATTTTTGGAAGTCCTAAGCTGCCTTTAAGCCCTAGATCAAGTCCAGATCATCAAATTCAAAACGGACGGCCAGGATGTAGTGATTAATCAACCCACAACTATATAAACCAAAGTGTAATCGATTAACGAGCGGTTACTGTTCTTCGTTCCCCGGCAACGGCGCCAAAATTTGATAAGCCCTAAATTGAGTGTCACGATAGGGCTCCAAATTAGAATTTATATTATCGAAAATCCACGAGAAATACAAACAAATGTAATATAGGGGCCACGAGTCGTATTTTTCCAAGGACTAGTAGAAACTTGTTTAATTCGAGCTTACGTGTCGTGTTTTTGGGTTTTTGAATATAAAATGGTGGTTTTGGTATTTTCGGAATGAAATGAAAATAAAGAATGCAATGATTTAAATGGATGCAAATCTAATGCTGGTTGAAAGCAGAATACACTGAATAAAATCCTAACAGTAATCTCACTGCAGTAATGAAAAACTATAAGAAACCTTACTATTAAAAGATGAAACTAAACCTAAATTGAATCTAAGTGGATTTCTGTTTAAAGGATGCAAGCAATGACTAAAACACTACAATAAACTGAACTATTCAACAAACCTAAAAGGCAATCAAAAAGCTTAAACCTAGTTATCTAGCTTCTGGAGATTTGGCACGGAACAGAACAGTCTAGGGAGAAATTAGCAAATGGAAATCACGAAACTAATCAACTTGATACTAGAATATCCCCAAAACAACTTAACTAACAAGATTATTTAACCACACGAACTCAATTGAAGGGTTGAATAGTAGGTTGATTAACTACCGATTGTAATCAGAACAAAAAAAAAAGAAACTTCAGAACTCAGAAATTTGCAAAACAGAAAAGTGCAGAAATTAGTAAACTCCTCCTCTTCTCCTTCGAATCCCTTTGGTTGGTTGTCAATCAGCTGTTGAACCCCTTTGAAAGCTTCGGATAGGTCGTTGTGTGGGTTGCTCGTTGCCAGCACCATGAATTTTGCCCCTTCGTTTCATCAACCGCAGGTAGAAGAAGCTTCCGTTTCAAAAGATGAAGGGGTTATACCTCTTCATCTCTGAACGTTCAACATCTCCCACTCGTCCAAATCAATCCATAAAGGTAAATGATCACAAAGATCATTAGGAATAAAGATCGATAGTCACAAAGATCATTCAGTCACCAAGACTAGTAAGAGCATCCAATTCATATTTCAGGGAAAATGGTTCGTGCGACAACAAACACATTAAGCATTCATTGCTAAGAAAATTGTTACATCTTATATAGCTGCTCATAGAGCGATCAATGGTAAGAAAAGTTGTTACACCTAACTTAGTCGCTCCCCAAATAGTACATAATCATTTTTCTGAATGACACAGTCATTTTGTCTGATGGCTCACAGCCATTATCCAGGTGGCACATAGCCGTTCTCCAGTGATACCTAAATCACTCTTCTGGTGGTACATAACCATTAACCTGGACTCATTATGTCTTGCTATTTACCCAGATTAAATAATATTTATTTACATCAATATGAACATCTTTAATCCCTCAGTTTGACTATCATGTCAAGAGCATGTTCCATATTTATAATATTCACAATCATTTCTATACATCTATGCTTTCTAGAAACGACATTTACACTGAAGTCCCCATTTTCGAAACGCTGGGAAACGTTTCCATATGTGGAAACTTACAAGAAACGACCTCCTTCCGAAGTGGCTGTGGACTTTGTGCCACTCCCTCCCACTCTGATCCAAAAGCGTCAGCTCGAACAGCGCCCTGACATCGGCCCCCTCACTGGCCAGCGCAATGAACAGAGACACAACGCCGCAGCATCCTCCATGCTCTTCCCGTCGGGGTAGAAGTAGACAGCCCAGTCGTAACCCCCCACGGCGAACGTGTCCAACGTCGTGTATTTGCCGATTCCAATCCCCTTAAGCAGCGAGAATCCGAAGATCTTGAAGTGGTGGGAGCCGTTCAAGGTGTCAGTGACGGACGTCGAAGCCGTCTCCGTCGGAGGCACCGCGGGGAGCGCCGGCGAGGACAAAGTAGACAAGGAAGCCCGGGCGAAGGGGCTACCCCTGCAGACCCTGCCGCCACCCATCCGAGAAGCGCGAGATTGAAGCTGATCGTGGCAGCACCGAGCTAGGGTTTCGGAGGCGACCAAGAATGAATCTGCGACCGCGAGCAAGAGAGAAGGAATTGGGGAAGCAACAAAACGGCAAGGGGCGGTGACGTGTATTTAATGGAGAGGGGTAGCAAGCCACCTAGCCACACGTTTTGCACCCTACGGAATGATGATTGGAAGTGAGCGGGGCCCGCCCAAGGACCAAAGCCCCATCTACTGCGGTGGACTTTGGCGACTAACATGAGAGGCTGAGGTCCGGGTACAATTGGACAGCTGAGTAACCTAAGGAGAAGACAAATTGATGTGTCCATGCTCACAGTATTTGATGAGGTCTTCGACGTTTCCAAAAATCTGGAAACTTCAACTATTCAACCGCAGGTAGAAGAAGCTTCCGTTTCAGAAGATGGAAAACCTGAGGAGTTTTCCATTCGTGATCGCTCTTTCGACGCGAGCAGCCGCCGCCGGAATCACGCTACAACAGGTAAAATATACATTGGTATCAGAGCAGTAAATTATTTTTACCTGTTAGTTCTGCCCGGTAGCCTATCTCTGTTCTCTGTTCGCAACAACAGACGCGAACAGTCGCACGCGCTGCTCGCGACAGCGCAAAGGTGCTGTCTGCGTCTGCGGCCAGTGACATGTTCTCCGACGAAGCTGGCGCAGGGGCGTTTTGGGTGGCAGAAGAGGAAAGCCGGCAAGTCTGGTGGATCTTCCGTGGTTGCCCGTTCACTCGCACACGGATGTTGCTGTCGTCGCATCTCTTCGTTTGCCGTCGGAAAAAAAAATCGGCAGTGTGCTTAGTGCATAAGAAGAAGAAAAAAAACGGTGGTACTGCGCTTTTAGTGTACAGAAGAGAAAAAAACGGTAGCAGCAGAGTTTGGATTAGGGCAAGAAAAAAAAGTTTTTTTTGAAAAAAATTTAATAATAAATCACATGTTGATTCTGATGATGGGTCAGATTCTAATTATGGGACAATTAATCTGTTGAATGAGTTTTTGATTAATTAGAAAAACCGAATTATATGGAGGATCAGTCCAATTCATTAAAAAAAAATGCCAGATGTGGTTGGTGGTGGGAATCAAACTTCTGATTTCCACAATCACAACAAGAGAAGTAAACCACTAAGATCATATGCAATTGAGTTAGTTTCATTTGCATATTGTTCAATTTAAATTGGGTTGTTCATAAGAATTAATTGAGCTTTCAGATTATTGAAAATCTGGATACAGTAGTTGATCGGATAATCGACTAGAGCTCTTAAAATTAAGAAAATATAAATATTTCTTGATATGTGTTCCTAGTGTGTTAATTATATGCTTTTTTTAAAATTGAAATGAATCAGTTTTGTACTGGTTAGTCGGTTTTGTACTGACAGTATTAATTTCAATTTCAGATGTCAAGGATCATTACCGCCTTAACTCGTCGCAAAGTGCGACAGAATCAACTAAGGGAGGAGATTCAGTATATTGAGTATGACTATGCTCTCGGAGTTTGAGGACATATTGGAAGACTTGATCGACTATTTTGAAAACTAAAGCAAACAGAGTTTCCCATCCTCGATAATTACAGGATCTGGGCTTTGATGCGTTCATTGTCAGGAAGTCCAAAGGTGATAGCACACCAAATATGGGAGCTCTCCGAAGGAAAAATCTCATATGCACAATTGTGTAGAACTGCTTCACCTTGAATTCCCAGAAGAAAATTCTGAAGAAGATCCAGAGGAAGAACCTGAGGAGGATCATTTTGTACATTCTATACAAAATTTTGCAATTGGTCCACCTCAAAGTGTTCTAGCAAAAAGTGCACTAGTTGAGCCTAGACAGATTGGACACATATTGATTACTACTATACTAGTGTCTATTCTAGTGGGAGTGGTGTTAGCTTGTCTCATGTTTTAGAGTTCAGTTGTTATGACTGTCATGATGAAAGGACAGTATTAAGCTCACATAATAATGTAATAAAAACTGTTGTTATGTATGTTATCTGTTAAGAAAACAATTATGATTGGTTCATAAGAATATGATTAGTTCATATTTATAAATGATTAGTTCATTTAATAAAATGTATGTAATTGAATTGATCAATATTTTTCTGATTGGATCATACGAATGATGAGTGGTAACAAGGTTATCACTTGATTTTGTAGATCAGCTTAAATTAATATTGAGTCAATTATAAATACATATGAGTTACACTGAATTACTAAATAATATGTTTATTTATGATAGATCATGACAACTAAGAACATCATAGCTGAACTCAACAAGGGAGAGAAACTAAATGGGGATAACTATAAAATCTGGCACAAGGTTGTCAAAATCGCGAGTCAACTCGGCGAGTTTACGAGTTTACGAACTATTATTTCAATTTCGTGTTGAATCAGTTTAAAATCGGGCCCCCCTTGTAAACTCGCGAGTAAACTCGGTAAACTCGCGAGTCAACTCGGTCAAACTCGGTAAACTCGATAAACAAAGGAAATCTTTGTTTGATGTTTCCTTTTATCAAATTTGGACAATGGAAGCTTATTTGGTGTATCTATTGGACTATTTTTGTATAAAATTTTAAATTTGTCATTTTGTAACTTGATGTTGAAACATAAATTTTGAAAATTTCATATCTTTTCATGTTAAATTTTCATGTTTAGTCTTTTTTTATATGTGAAAACATGTTGTTGATAACTATGTTTATGTTTTTTTATTAGATATGTGAAATAGTGATGAATATGAAAAATCTCTTGCTTCATTTGATACACATGCACTGATAATCTTAGTTTCTGATAATGCTTACGGGAATTAAATTTTGATGTTGGTATAGTTTAACCAATGTTGAACTTGCAGGTGCATGAATGCCTTACCTGATGATTACATCTCGCTTGTTCCGAAACTGTTAATGGAGACCATGTCTGATCTGGGTGCGAGTTTTGTGTCTCATGTCAATCTTGCAACTGGAGATGTTGTTCCCGAAACAAGATCATTAAACAAAGGTTATGAATATAAACAATACCAATCTATTTCTTATTGTTTTAAAATATTTATAATTAAATGCATGCCCATCTGATGATTAGCATTGGCTGGTTTTTGCAACTTGTGAATTTTCTCGTATTGTTCAAATTATTTATTCGCCAAGTAGAAGCATGACATTTAAGTATTTACAGAATATCTGATGCAACACTAGATATATCTCATATTAGAGGACAGGAGAATGTGTGTTTTTATTTGCGTGAATGAATAGAGTAATGGGATAAGACTTTGACATCTTTTTTACTGTCCTAATTGGTTAAGATAATTTCTAATAATTGAAATTTTATAGATAGATCTGCCTTTATGAGTAGTGCTTGGTGTTTTGTCTGGTGACTTAAGTTAAACTCACCTTGTCTATTTATCTATGTTCGAAGGAGGTTTACAACTAACGATATCATTATGTTTGGGAAGCTCCACCAACTATCAACCATTTCTTTTAGTTTATTTTTGATGGTGATCATCATAATCATGATCAGCATAATTGTCGTCTTTATTGTTTTAGATCTCCATACATCTTGCATGTGGACTTTTCGTGCATGCTAACAACAATAAATTTTATTTTTAAAAAAAATGCAGGTATAATAGATATCCTTTCTGGGGACATGCCAAAGGGCACCAAAGTTCTAAACAAGCATCTTGAGTCTCTTATCGAACTACACAACATGACGGGAGTTTTTGCAAGGAATGTTCAGCATTTATTTTCTGAATCTGATGTTCAAGTTCTAGTGGGAACTCTGAAGGCTGTTTATTCTCCTTATGAAACCTTTAAGCTGAAGTGCGTTCTCTAAATCTTGTGTGCTTTACCTTTTTATACCTTTGCTTATGCTTCTAGCTAACACCTACCCTTGTCAAATGGTGAGTATCTGCTGCCAAAGTACATACTAAAGTAGTATCTTGTTGACAAACTTGATTGTTTTTTAGGTATGGTAAGATGGAGCGTGCTATTCTTTCTAATGAGATTTCTGGGTTAGACATTCGTGGTGCTGTTGCACGAGGTCTGGGTGCACAAGGTATAGAACTCAGTGAAACTGTCCGAAGGATGGAAGAATCTATTCCACAAGTTATTATGTTTCTTGAAGCTGCTGTTGAACGATGCATTAATTTCACTGGTGGTTCTGAGGTCCATGAGCTTATTTTAGTGCTTGATGACATAATGTTGCAATATCTTTCAAACCTCCAAGATACACTAAAATCTGTGCGATCCATTTATGGGGTTGATAATATTTCACAAAGTGATCAAAAGAAGGAAGGAGCAGCACACATTGCCAATATGGTATCTGAGGAGGAGGAATGGTCTATTGTTCAAGGAGCTTTGCAGATTCTTACAGTTGCTGACTGTCTAACTAGTCGTACATCTGTTTTTGAAGCTTCATTACGAGCAACTCTGGCTAGAATTGGCACAACACTATCAATTTCTGTACCTGGGTTAAGTTCAGACCAATCTAATGAAGCTAATAGTGAACAGAATGAAATGGGTGTTGCTAAAAGGGCAGGTTTTGATGTTGGCACTCTGCGTCTTGCAGATGCACCTGATAAAGCCAGGAAGCTTTCTTATCTCCTTGAGCAGGTATTTTGGTTTTCTATGTTTTTTCCTCTTATTTCGGTAGTTTTCCTATCGGACGACCCAATATATATTTCTTTTTAATTTTTTTATTATCCTAATAAGTATTCTGTCTTAATCTGAACAAACTAAATGAATCATTTTTTTTTCTTTTAATATTTTGGATTGTCTATGACAGCTCAATATAATCGTGTGTTAGGCCTTTTACTGTCAGCATACACTGCTCATTGTGCTTATATTTCACTGGCAAAGCGCATATCATACATGAAATATGCTAGACTCGTATTTAATGCTTCTTCATATGATGCACAAAACATGGTAAAAGAATATCATATTTTCAACTTGTTTTAGAAGATTCCACCAAACAAAAGGCAAATAGGTACTTCCACTTCTACGATGTTACACACTATGCTACTCCTGAGTGATACAGCCTTGTATTTGTTAGCCAAACTACAAATAGCTGGGACTCATGGGTAATATGTCGTTATACCACTTTAATAAACAACATTAAATTTTTTATGATTTTTTTTTCGTAGCTATTATTGTAAGCGAACATATTTATGAACAAACTTGATACTCTGCTCTTGATCTGATGTTTGTTCAGCATGTCAAAATATGTAAAATGAATAATAGTCTAAGTTTGTTGTCTATCTCCTTGGCACTTTGGATGCAGTTGCATGTAAATATATAAGATTTTTTAGTAGATCAAAATTTAACTATTTGTGTAAGCTCAACATCATTTATAGTTGAGCTCAGTAAAAACCCAAGCTCTTGCTTACTTTTCTAGCAAACAAACTTAGACATAGTCGAGCTTGGCCTGGCTACACTCAGTTTAAAGCCCTATTCTTAACTCTACTATGTAGCATTAAGATAGTTTAGGTGATTGTTACTTATAACAACATTTGTTCTATGTTGCAGTCCAAAGATCCACGATTTCATTCCCTTCCTATGACATCCCAAAGGGTTGCAGCATTTTCTGATACAGTTAATGAGCTTGTTTATGATGTTCTTATTTCTAAAGTTCATCAATGTCTAAGTGATGTGTCTCGGCTGCCAATTTGGTCGTCAGTGGAGGAGCAAAGTTCCCGTCCACTCCCAAGCTTTAGCGCATACCCACAGGCCTACATCACTAGTGTTGGAGAATATCTTCTTACTTTACCGCAGCAGTTGGAACCACTAGCTGAAGGTATCTCTACCAGTGAGTCTAGAACTGAGGAAGCCCAATTTTTTGCCACTGAATGGATGTTTAAGGTAACACTTCTGATCGTTTATCTTAGGTTTTCTTTTTGTCATAGGATTCAAAAATTATATGGATTTTTTCGAGCATGGAATGATGAAAGCCTCAGGCTATCGACATTTTCTTTTTTCTTTTTCAAATTCAGATCCAAGGAGACTAAACTGAGTTTTTTTTTTCTCTCTCTGTGTGTGTGTATTTTCACGTCCTTATTCTTGGCTGTTGTTTGGTGGAGAAATTCAACTCAAAACTCACATAATTTGACTTTTATGATGTTTAGGTGGCTGAGGGTGCAACTGCCCTTTTCATGGAGCAACTAAGAGGAATTCAGCACATCACTGATAGAGGTGCTCAGCAGCTATCAGCTGATATCGAGTACTTGAACAACGTCCTCTCCGCACTCTCGATGACCATCCCCCCATTCTTGAACGCATTCCACGTCTGCATCTCAACCCCAAGAGACCAGCTTCCTGATCTCATCAAATCAGACAGTGGGAACCACCTGGATATCCCCACGGTTCATCTCGTCTGCAAGATCCGTCGCATATCCTTAGACCAATGATTTTGAGTAATCCTCCACATTGCTATGAAACAACCTGTTCATTCTTACAATTTTTTTGTTTTTGTTTTTGTTTTTGTTTTTTTGCTGCTGCTGCTACTTTTTCCCCTTCAAATCTTAGAAAACTTTGATTTTCTCCAGATTAACAACGACATTTCAGAAACGTCACTACATTATTTATCTACTGTTGCGGAAGATGTTCTCAGGTCTACGGTTCAGGCTAGGCACTCATACCATCTGTCATGAAAGGACGGACGGACTCTCCAGGCAATTAAATGGCATGTTTCTGGCGGCCAATCAATGTGACAATGAATAATCGAAATGAGTCGCAGCAATTAATATGATACAGTTGATCGCCATAATGCAACAAACAACCACTCCCACATTCATTCACTTCACTTCGAGGCCTATGTGCAGTGAGGAAAGCCTTCATCTCATGGGTTGTGGATCACTCTTCCGGCCAACAGCGCCGCCTCCATCACCGCCTCGATGACATCCGCCACCTCCTCCACCGTGCACTGGTTCCCCTTGAACGTCGTCCTCCCCGCCCCGGCCGCCTTCACCTTCTCGATGCACTCCGCCAGCTGCCCGTTGCACTCGTCGCTCAAGTAGTCATCTGCATGCCCATATATACGATCGACGAACACGATTGATTAGATACATACATTTCACTTGGAAACAAAAAAGGAGGATAGGATTCGAGTAAGATGGATCAATAAATAACGTAACTGTTCTTGGACTGGACGCAAGCGTCGTGCACCATGCAGCAGGCGTCCAGGGCGTCGCAGGGCTTCTCGCCAGGGCACCCCGTGTAGAGAATGCCGCAGTACTTCCCATATCGCATGAAAGGCGGCACTGCCAATTGAATTGTGACATATATAATTAATTGTTCAGTTCAACAAAACAATCACTGCCTGCCTATTAATTATACTACTCTAATTTAGCTTCTTTTAATTTGATCTCCCCTTGCCTTACCACTGCAATGCCGAGACTCACACTTCCGGCTGCATTGTCTCATGCTCTGCATGCGGAACAAGAAAAAACGAAGAAGAAACAGAGCATTAATGCTTCATTGCTCAAGGAAGGAAGGAAGGAAGGAAGGAAAGAGTACACGCGCAGCAACTTCCTACAAAATCTGGGAAACGAGAGCTAGATTGATCACCTCGTTGATGGCTGCGTTGGCGAACTGCACCCCGACGTTGAGCGCGTTGACGGAGGAGAGAGTGCTGGGCGACAGCAGCAGTAGCAGCAGCAGCAGAAAAGGCCTTGAAAAAGACATGGAAAGCTTCATCGTTTCCCCACCAAATTAATCTGCTTCAAGATATTTCGGTGCTCAGAAGGAAGGCGAGCCGCGATTAGCTTTATAGCAGCTAGCTAGCGCGGAGCAGAGCAGGAAGCTGCTCCGCTGTCCTGTTTGCTGTCCTCCCCGTGACTAGTAGATTCGGTGCTGTAGCTCTCCTGTCGTCATCAACGTTTTGAAACGCGGAGTCAAAATTCCTGGGCGTTGAGTCCGATCACTTCAACTGAACGATTAAACGAATTAACATCTAGATCAATCCTTTTGAAATTTTGTGTAGATGCTAAGTCAGATACCATGGATGTGGATGGACAACATCTACATCAGTTGCCATAAAATATCTCCAAGTCCTTGTCGAGCATCAGAAGCTGACAACAATATGTCAAAGTTGGAGTGGATGGTTGCTTGTGAGGATGAAGGTTATATACCAAACTGGCCTAGAAAATATCTGAGGACTGGGCATCGTTTCATACGCTCAACGATCCTGATTTCTTAATTTACTATCAATTAAAGAATGGTTTATGAGCTGCAGTTGTTTTGCGATCAGAGTTCATATGAAGGAAGACATCGTAACAAAAGCATGAGAAATGAGCTTAATGTGGTACTTGGACCAGTTAAAATAATGCCACCAATAATAGGTTCTAGAATCAATGAATGAATGAAATCTTGCTTCTTTAACCATTACAATAAGATTGTCAGTTTCTGTGTTCAAGATTGATGTTTTCTTTTTCATTTTTAAATATGCTTTATTTTGAGTTTAAAATGTTGATGTAGATAATTTCTTTTTTCTTTTTAAATTTACTTTATTTCATAGGTTTTATTGGTTTTTTTTCTTTCCTTTTCATTCTTCTTCTCTTCTTCCTCCAATGATTTATCCAAACAAGTCATCACTCTTAGGTTTCTTCACCTTAGCTCTAGCTAGGATCACTCCGCTAATTGAGCTTGGGAGGACGCACATGCTAAATCATCTCTCATCACCTCCATTGATATTCAAGCGGCAGAGTTACTGTATTAGGCAAGAGTTGATTTTCATGGGATTCATTTTTTTTTGAGGTTGCTCGGTACCCTTATCTCGTTATGGGGCCGACTATGAAAGGCACTCAAGGGGAATGATATCACTTTTTTTATTGCATTGAAAGGATCTACATTAATTATAAAATACCTTTTTTTTTGTTAGCTCGATGTCCTTTCTAACAAAGGCAAAGCTTTTGTGACCAATCTTCCTCCAATTTATGATAGCATTTTTCAAGAGTTTTCTTAAATTCTTTTGTGACCAATTTTCTCCCAATTCTTTACCTCCACGACAATTGTTGTATGCAATGGTGGAGTCAAAAATTTTATAGCTCTCGAGCTGATCTTGGACGAGCTAATTAAAAAAAAAAGCCCAAATTACTTTCCTCTCTCTCACACATTCTTCCCAACCACTTTGATATCATACAAAGATCCTCCTCTTCAACATTGTTAGGTCCCGAGTTAAAGCCTGGGTAAGATAATATGTGGCTACGCCCTCGGTTGTATTGACGATAACTCTTTGGAAAATTCTCCCAAGTTCCCCTTGCCTGCCTTTTTCACATTAGTCTACCATAACTTCTATGCCTCAAACTCCTCTTCTTCTATGTCTAGTAACCCCGAATGACATCGCCTCAATTCATCAAGAACCTTAAGAATAGGTTTAGATCCTCACATAGCAAACTACGTAGAGAGAAGGAGACACTCAACATCAAAGAGCCCTAGAAGAATACAAAATAAGTGTACTATTTAATAGCTAGTCCATCTATTCTCATCCTAAGTAAAGTTCATCTTGTTGAAATAGAAATGAATAGAAACATAATAAGCTTGAGATAATGTAATAAGGATATCAATTGTAATTCCAAACACTCCAAGTATTTTTTTTATTCTGAAAAGTTCATGAACAAATGTATTGATAGATAACTTCCACCCATCAAAGTAAAGAATCATTATAAATAAATAATGCAGAAATTAAATACAAAGGAAAGCAAGATAACATTAAAAAAATCTAATACCTAGATATTGCGTTGGATAATCTCCTACTAAGTTTTCTTCCGACTTGTAGATCAAAAGACAATCTTTCACATTCATCTAGAAAAAAGAAGTTATGAAAGCTATAAATCCTATGGGTTGTTGCCATAGCTTCGATCCCAAAACCATAATTAGACTATGTATCAACTGTATTCAAACTATTAGATAATTATAGTCAATAATAACACCGCGATTCTATTGCTATTTTAAAACAACTTCTTCTAATCGAGTTGGTATCCGAATGATAGAGTTGTATTAATAAATAAATATAAGGAATGGTTTAGTTTTATTATTTTTTATTTTAAGATAGAAAAGAATATTTATCAGAAGAGTATATTTTATTTATTAAAAGAAAAAAGATTTTAAAAGTATTTTTCCAAATAATTAGGATTTAACATTCATGTAATACATGCATACAGTGTACAACTAGTGAAAGATACCCACCATTATTAACATTAGGCAAAAATTATATTAAGGTAATGTTCGTTATAGTTTTCTTGGCGACCTTTTGATCTCATTTTGGAAACACAAAAGATAAGAGAATCTAAAGAAGATTAATACGTTCATTTGCCCTAACAAATCAACTTATGATGAGGTAGGTCGATATGTTAGAAACCCGTTATATGACAGAGTGGGATGGACCGATTCACCATCTTGACGGACTAAAAAATCTTCAATGCAAGCAAGTTATAAGTTAGCAGACCAATGAGAGCCTTTTAAAAAAATATATAAAAAAAATTAAAAAATTTTAAGTTTGAGTTGTGGTTTATACGAGTCAACCCATTAGTCTATTGACTTTTTCACTCTAATTTTAAATTTTGAAAAAAAAATCTCATTCGCAGATCAATTTGAGCCCATCATGTGCCTAGGCAGGTAGGGCTACCTAATCTTTTAACCGGATAGATTAATTTAATATGCCCAATTTTGACGACTGTATAAAGAACTAACAAGGAGTTTTCCAAAATTTCTTCATAGCAAATTTGACCTCGTTCGAGTTTAAATTGACATAAAAGTTTTCTAGGTAGGAGGAAGAGTAATTAGGTCTTATTCTCATCAAAAATGTCATTAAGTTGATTTTAATCTCATTTTGGCTTAAAAATAATGGAGGACTCTTGCGAACGTCAAGAAAAATATTATGCCTTTTTCTAGTAAAAATAATCGTCATGAAGATTTAATAATAACCCTTTTGTGTCATAAATGTCTTGAAATTTAGTATCTGTTTTCTCTCAAAAAAGATCATCAATGATAATCCCAGTTAGTCGCATTGACTCAATCCCTGGGAGTAGCCGGTCCGGTCCCACAGAAGTTTTCTACCGGCCACCAGGATAAATCGAACCAAAAAAAAAGATCATCAAGTAGATATATATGGTTGTTTTCAATAAGAGAATACATAAATGCCATATTCGATCATCGCCAACAAAAAAATCAAAATTAATTTCATCATCAAGATTTAATTCAGTCGTTAATTATAATAGATAGTCGACTCATGCATGCAGTTGCAGTTGATCTTGTTGGATATTAGGTCTTAAAAAACTAATACAGGTTTGTGAAAAATCGGGGTACCATCAATCAATGAAAGTCAAAATTAACTTTAAAATTGAAATCTACGTTTCGCGTAGATAGATCTAGACTATTAATTTACTCAAAATCGATTAAGGGTGAATGAAAAATTAATTATTCAAAGTTAACCCAGAATAATATTAATTGTTACTTAATGTTATAGTAGGAAGTGTATGGGAATAGTATAAATTCCATTAGCTTCCTTTCCTTATTTATGTTGTTGTGTTAATGAAGTTAATACAAAAGCCCATGTGCTCTCTTCTCATGTGTGCAATGGGCGCTTTGTTAGCGCACTTTGCACTTCGCGAGGAGTATTGAGGAGCTTAAATTTATATTCCAGATGATGTGGCAGTGTCTACGTGGCACTCGAGTGACGTGTCAGGTTCACATGTGATGTGGCATTGCTTATGTGGCACTCAGGTGAGCAAGAGAGATGGCTGGACTGCTGGCTGGGCGAACCGATGACAACCGTTGTGTCAAAGAGGTGTGATGGATCGCATGTGATGCGATCTCGAGTGTTAGATTGCGAAGAGTCGTAATTTGATCGTTGATGATGAGGCTTGATCTGAAGCGTCAGATCTAATGGATCATTGGATCCAGATCTAATGACTGATAACAAAAGGGGATCTGAAGGGTTATAACCCTTCAAATCTGACAGATGAGATTAAAGGGCGATTTGAAGGATTACAACCCTCCAGATCGAACGACTGAGATAAATCTTGCTTTAAAATTCACAGTCACTCACCAAAGGGTACCATACCTCTTTACTTTGTATAAATAGGTCCCTTCAAATACTGAAAATTCATCGAATCAACTCATCGAATCAACTCATCCATTGAATTATTCAATAATCATATATCTCATCTTTTGTATTTGGAGTCCAAAAAGCCTACGGAAAAGTTCGTTGGTCTTGAAATTTAAAGTGCTACTATTTTGAGATGTTATCGTTGTATCTTGGGAAATGAATTGCTACTATCCGTAAACACCTGTAGCAGAGCAATATCATTTTACAAAAATTGTGTTGAACACTAGCCTTGACGATCTAATATTAGTTTGCATCCTTCTTGGCACCACCGACAAACAATCATAAAATTGTAGGGTCTAAAGAATGTTCACATCTCCACAATGGCATGATATTGTCCACTTTGGGCCTAAGCCCTCATGAATTTGTTCTTGGGCTCTCCCCAAAAGGCCTCATGCCAATGGAGATACTTTTCATTCTTTTAAACTCATGATCTTTCCCATGTGTTTTAGATGTGGGACTATGTTTGCACCCTTGCAACCCAACAATCCCCCCCTCAAACAAAGGACCACTGGAAGCTCCCCTACCATTTCTCATGGTCCGACTGCCATTTCTCATGGTCCGGCTGCCATGTCCTCATGGTCCGGCTGCCATGTCCCTCATGGTCCCCAACAATCCCCCCCTCAAACAAAGGACCACTGGAAGCTCCCCTACCATTTCTCATGGTCCGACTGCCATTTCTCATGGTCCGGCTGCCATGTCCTCATGGTCCGGGTGCCATGTCCCTCATGGTCCGAGCCTCCCCTACTTCATTTGTTTTTCCCAAGGGTCCCCACATGGTTAGATCTGGATCATTGCTCATCCGGCGGTTAGTCCGGTGAAGAGCGGCCTCGCTCTGATACCAATTGTAGGGTCTAAAGAATGTCCACATCTCCACAATGACATGATATTGTCCACTTTGGGCCTAAGTCCTCATGGTTTTATTCTTGTGCTGTCCCCAAAAGGCCTCATGCCAATGGAGATACTTTTCATTCTTTTAAACTCATAATCTTTCCCATGTGTTTTAGATGTGGGACTATGTTTGCACCCTTGCAACCCAACAAAAATGATATTGTGCAAACTGATATGATTGTGATCAACGACGTTCCGACCGCCATTCCACACAAAGAGTGTTGGTGCAAGGAGCACTAGATGATCGAACCTTGGTTTTGATGATGGCATGAGGTTCAAGTTAAGTGTGTGGTGTGTATTGATGTGTTTATTTAAGTGTGCAGGGAGCACAGGAAAAGTCCTAGTTGAGGCTAAGCAATGAAAGTCCTAGTGGAAACCAGACAAATGAAAGTCCTAGTGGAAACTAGGCAAAGGAAAGTCTTGGTTTAGAGAACTAGACAGAAGTCTTAGCGGATCAAGTGCACCAGCAGAAGTCCAGGAAGATCAGGTAGACCAGATGCATGGCGGGAAGTCCAGACAGGTCAAGTGGACCAGTTGTTTGGCGGGAAGTCTAGGCAGGTCAGGTGGATTAGTTGTTTAGCAGCAAATCCTTAGGGTCGAGGATCAAGGCTAAGCGGGAAGTCCAACAAGTCTAGAGGACTTGTTGGCAAACAGGTAAATTCTCCCGAGTAGAGTACGTAAAGGCGCGTTCCCAGTGTGGGAACAGTAGGCTATAAATAGTTCAAAAACTATTTACTCCTTCTTGTTATTTTTTGCTTTGTACTAACTTGTAATGCAGGAATGGTGGACTGAGAACTTTGATTTCGAGTGACCTTATCTGGAATCCAAGCGACTGAAGTCCAGGCGCCCGGATTTGATCTAGGCAATTGGACGTCAGCGGAACCAAGCTAGCAGAGCAGTGAGGTGGCAAAGTCCCAATGGTCGTGACACCTTAGCTTCCAGGCGCCCGGATTAGTTCTAGGTGCCCAGATTCGGATAAATACTACAATGGTTAAAGTTCATCCGGAACCTCCACGTTAGCATACAGGCGTCCGGAAAGGGATACATGCCTCTGAAAGTGCCGAGTAAGCAGCGCCAATGGTGGATCGGCGGACAGTGTAGAGGCGTCTAGAAAGGTTTCAAGCGCTCGAAAAGCCCTTTATAAGAGCTTCGGGGGAGACCCCTCAGAACAACAACTCAGAGTAAATCGACGACTGTCTGCGCGCGAAGAAACATCAAGGAGGTCGTCGTAACGCCGAAGTGCTGCATAAGAAAGATTATGGTTCTACAACTTTGGTAACGCATTTTCAATTCTGTACTTAATTTCAAAGAACAGTAATATTTTTACCGTTCATGTGTTTTTAATCAAAAAAATTCCTTTTTGTAAGAAGGAAATTTCATAGTGGATTGCCCAATGTAAAAGATCAAACGATCATGGGCCTTGGAGTAGCAGCAGCCTATGGCTGTGAACCAAGTAAAAAAGCGTTGTCTCTTTGTGTGTTGATGTTTTACAATTTTTGCTGTAATATTTTCCGCTATTTAACTCTGATAGATCGGATTTACCAATGAATACAAACAAACTTTATGAAAATCAAAAAATGCTACAAATAGCGCTATTCACCCCCTCTAGCTCTCTATTCGATCCTACGAAGAGAAACCAAAAAAGTTTAACGGAGCCGACTTCAAATGATGGCAACAGAAGATGCTATTCTATCTAACGACGATAAATCTCGTACAATTTTTGCATGAGGACCCGCCAGCCACTACGGAAGGTGATTCCAATAGCAAGGTTACATGCGATACGTGGTCACACGGAGATTTCTTATGCCGCAACTACATTCTCAATGCATTGGACAACACATTGTATAACGTGTACAGTCCAATGGAGACAACAAAATCTCTGTGGGAATCGCTCGAAAAGAAATACAAAATCGAAAGCGCCGGATTGAAGAAATTCATTGTCAATCGATTTCTGGATTTCAAGATGGCGGATTCCTAAAGCGTGACATCTCAAGTCCAAGGCATGCAACTGATATTGCATGATTTGGACGCCGAAGGCATAAAGCTGAATGAGTTGTTCAAAGTAGCTGCAATAATAGAGAAACTCCCTCCGTTGTGGAAGGATTTCAAAAATTACCTTAAGTACAAGCAAAAGGAGATGGGGCTTGAAGATCTGATTCTGAGGCTACGAATAGAGGAGGATAATCGAAAGCTAGATCTCATTGCGATCGTGTTTGAAACCAACACGGTGGAGGACAATCCGAAGTAGTGGTGGATCGATATTGGAGCAACACGTCATATCTGTTCTAATAAGGCGATGCTCTCCAAGTATACTCCGATAAGTGGAAAAAAAATTCTATATGGGTAATTCTACGACATCGTCGATTGTCAGACTCGGAAAAGTTGTTCTGAAATGACGTATGGGAAGGAACTAACACTCATTGATGTGCTCCATGTTCCCGACATCAAGAAGAACCTAGTTTCTGGATCGACACTTGTCAAAGCCAACTTTAGACTAGTGTTCTGGTTAAATAACTTTGTATTTATGAAGAATAGTATCTTCGTAGGAAAGGGGTGCTTAGAATAGAGTTTGTTCAAAATGGTTGTAATGACTGTACTCCGCAAATTTGATGGTAATAAAATAAAAGCTTCCAGCTAAGTTGTTGAGTGTTTTAATTTATGACATGATTGACTCAGACATGTGAATAATAATACTCTGAAACGTTTCATCAAATTAAATTTATTACCAAATGTCAATATTGATGAAACATACAAATGTGAAGTGTGTGTGGAAGCAAAAATGACGAGACTACCTTTTCATTCGGTGGAAAGGTCAACAACTCCTTTAGAGTTAATACATAGTGATCTATATGACTTAAAATTCATGCAAACTAGAGGAGGTAAAAAGTATTTTATTACTTTTATCGATGACTACATGAGGTCCTGTTATATCTTTCTTTTAAGAAGTAAAGACGAAGCCTTAAAGGCTTTCAAAATTTATAAAATAGAAGTTGGGAATCAACTTGATAAACGAATTAAAATAATTCATAGCGATAGAGGTGGAGAATATGGTGCACCGTTTGATGAGTTTTGTTCAGAATCTGACATTTTGTATCAGACAATGGCGCCTTACTCACCTTAATCGAATGGTGTTACCGAACGTAAAAATCAGGCACTAAAGGAAATGATGAATGCCTTGTTGATAAATTCAGACTTACTTCAGAACTTGTGGGGGGGGAAGCTATATTATTGGCAAATCACATTCTCAATAAAATCTCTCACAAAAAAAATGATAAAATGTCATATGAACTATGGAAAAGCCGCGAGCCATCATACAAATACTTGAAAGTGTGGGGGTGCTTGGCAAAGGTCGAAGTACCCAAGCCAAAGTAAGTAAAGATTGGACCTAAAACGTTCGATGCGATATTTGTCAGATATGCTCATAATAGTAGTACATATTGTTTCATAGTTCACAAGTCAGACATTCCTGATATTCATGTGAGAACAATCATAGAATCTCATAATATAATATTCTTTGAAAATATATTCCAAAATAAGATGGGAAACGTTTAAAGTGATAGCAACAAAAGTTCTCACAAAAATGACGTTTCTGAACTTAGTGTTGGTGCCCCGGTTAGTTTTGATGTGATCAACCAGGTTAAGTTAGGTCCTGTGTTGTTCTAATCCCTCTTGCTAAGTGTGCAAGAAACTTAGGTACGGAGGAAGTCGAGCGTAAGACGTAGCGGACGAGAAGGGTTGCGCGGGGAAGTGAGCCGACGGGCTCGGTGCAATCCGAGGGACGCGGAAGCTACGGAAGAGTACGCCGGTGGAGCGAGAAGGACGTGCGCGACGTCCGAGGGACGAGAAGCCGGGAGGAAGCACGCTCGAGGGGCAAAAGGCCGGAGTCGGGTTCGGGTGAGCCTAACTCCGGTTGGCCAGAAATCACCCAACCGAAGATTCTACAAAAAGTCAACAAAAGTCAAACTATTCAACTTTGACTTTTGACCATTTTTGACCAGAGAAGAAGACTTAGACTTGGACCTTTTGGACGTGGCTATTGAAAAAAAAGAAGAAGAAAAATAATAAGATTTATCTTTTATCATATAAAAGATAAATACTTAATTTTTATTAAGGATAATTCTCTTTATCTTTTATTAAAGATAAAGTTTATCCTTATTTAATCAACGGCTCGAGATTTAAGGTTATCTCCGATCAACGGTTAGGATCGCATCAACGGATCAACGACCAAGAGAAAGTTCATCTACGATCAAAGATCCAGATCTATTCTCTTGGGCTATAAATAAGACTTAGAGTTCTAGAACTCAGATCATCAATTACTTTTGTCATTCTCTCTAAGTCTCTGTGCTACAACTGTAAAGGCTTCTCCGCCTAAAGGAGTTTTGTTTGAGCGTCAATTGCCTTGGAAGCAACGACCGAGTTGCAACCAAGTTTTTTTTTTAAAAAAAGGAGTGTCTATTCTGCGACCTTGCTTAAACCGTCTATTCACCCCCTCTAGCCGGTCCAACCCGATCCAACAAGTGGTATCAGAGCGAGGTTCGCTTTTGAAGGACTAACCGCCCGATAAAGCAACAGGACGATGGCCGGAGCGCATATCCATCCACCCAAATTCGAAGGGGATTTCACCGTCTGGAAAAAGAAAATGGAAGTATTTTTTCGTACTGATTTTGATATTTTATTATCTATTAAATATGGTTTTGCAGTTCCAAAAGATACGAACGGGGATGAAAAAGAAGAAAGCCTATGGAATAAGAAGGAGCAATCTGAGTCCGTTGCCAATGGTAAGGCCGAGTTCCACCTCCTAACGGTCTTACCTACTCAAGAAGTGAATCGGATCGGCACCTACCACTCCGCGAAAGAACTGTGGGAGAAGTTCTTAGAACTTCATGAGGGTACCTCAGAAGCCAAGTCAGCAAGGAAGGACCTTCTACGGAATCAGCTGACAAATCTACGAATGATGGAAGGAGAAACGGTGGCAGAACTTCACGCCAAAATTAAGGAGCTAATCTCCGGACTCACCCAACTCGGCGAATCGGTAAGTAATCGCGATTCTATTCGATACGCCCTCAACGCCTTCCCGAGAACCCAGGAGTGGAGTACAATCGTCGACGCCTATTATATTTCCAAGGATTTAGAGGTAAGTACGCTAGATGAAATATTTTCTATTTTTGAATTACACGAGTCTCGGTGTGCAGGATCTAGAAAGATAGACAACATTGCCCTGAACACAAGGAGAACGGAAAAGGGATCAGAATCCTCGACGGACGACGAAGAGACAACACAAATGGTAAGGACCTTTAAAAGTTTTTTTAAAGCTAACAAGTTTTCAAGGATGCAGAAGACAAGGCGATCTCCGAAGAAACGTACTGTCCGATGCTATAACTGCAACGAGGAGGGGCATCTAAAAGACCAGTGTCCCAAACTCAAGAACCAGCCAAAAAAGAAGAAGGCATTGAAAGCCACCTGGGACGAGACCTCGTCTGACGAATCAGAAACTCAGGAGTACGCCGGACTTGCGCTGATGGCAAGTCATCAAGAAGAGAGCACTGATGAAGGGGGAGCAACATCAGAAGAAAGTAACGACGAAGGGGGAGCCTCTCTTTTCGAAAGCGACCCGGTAAGTGAGGTATGTTTTCTCCCTCACGATCAGTTATACGCTGGAATAAAAGCAATGCTCAAGGCTAACTGTAAATTAGAAAAAGAAAATTCACAATTAAAAAATGAACTAGCCCTTGCATCTTCTTCTGATAACTCTAATGTTTTGAAGAATGAAAATGATAACTTGAAAAACTTAGTTAAAAAATTAGAACTTGATATTTCATGCTTACGCCAAAAGAAAAATAGTTATCCTGATAATTTGAACTGGTATATTAAAAATCACAGGGGCCAACTTAGAAAAGTGCCCAAAAACTATATTCCTCCGAGATTTTTAATCAATCCAGTAGATAGGAACTTATTTTGGGTTCCCAAATCTGTTTTAAACTGATCTCTTTTGTGCTATTACATATGCATGCACTGACTAATATTTTTTTTTTTCTTTTTTACTTAACTAACATTGTTTTCTTGTTATCTTAGAAAATTTAGTTTGACTAATTTTTTAGTGATAAAAAATTATGTTTCTATTTTTCCTCGATGCATAATTATGTTGTTCATCCACTGAGAATTTTACAAAAAAATTTTGAATATTTTTTTGAATTTTCATAATTTTTTCATTCAAAATTCAAATTTAAATTTTAAAAATAGATAAAAATATTATTTTCATAGATCCGATTTTTTAGGATTCAAATACAGTCAATAGAACTCAGTATAATTTATATACGAATTTTTGAAGTGTTTTTGAATTTTAAAATATTATTTTTCTAAAAATTCTTCTCTGTGAATATTTATTTTATTTTCAAACTTAGAGAATGAATTTAAAGTTAAAAATTTTTTTATACAATCTCAAATCTCTATCCTCGACCTCTACAAAAATTTTCAGATTTTTCTAACAGTTTTTCAATTTTCTACAAATTCTATAATGAAATCTTTTTTTTTTATTTTAAAAATTTGATAATAAAATATTTTGACCAGATCCGATTTTTTTGGATCTATACATCATATGTTGACTTTGTCAAAAAAAATTCTAAATTTTTTCAGTCAATTTTGAATTTTAAAATAAATTAAATTTTCATATTCCTTAATCTGTCAATTTTTGATTTTTTTTACACAGAATTAACTCGAAAAATTTTTTTTACTATTCTCAAAATATTTACTCAAGTTTCACAAAAACTTTTGAATTTTTCTCTTAATGAAATTATTTTTTTATTTTTAAAGTAAAAATGTCATTTTAAATTTTTTTGAAATCCTTGGCAACGCTAATTTTTGAAGATCAATTTTTTTTGTGATCTACTGTGTATTAATTGAACACTTAGAAAAAATTTTTAAATTTTTCTGACTTTCTATTGCATTTACACAAATGTTTTCTTTCCTTCCCTAATTTTATACACCCCGTTTTTGCTGTGATCAAAGGGGGAGAGTAGGCTGAGGTTCAGGGGGAGGTTATAGTTCTAACATGAAATATTTTTTTCATACTTAACCTGTTTATTTAGTTCTATTTGTTTTCCTTATTTTTTTTGATTTAACCCTAACTGAACCTGGGTTGATGCACATCAAAAAGGGGGAGATTGTTGGTGCCCCGGTTAGTTTTGATGTGATCAACCAGGTTAAGTTAGGTCCTGTGTTGTTCTAATCCCTCTGCTAAGTGTGCAGGAACTTAGGTACGGAGGAAGTCGAGCGTAAGACGTAGCGGACGAGAAGGGTTGCACGGGGAAGTGAGCCGACGGGCTCGGTGCAATCCGAGGGACGCGGAAGCTACGGAAGAGTACGCCGGTGGAGCGAGAAGGACGTGCGCGAAGTCCGAGGGACGAGAAGCCGGGAGGAAGCACGCTCGAGGGGCAAAAGGCCGGAGTCGGGTTCGGGTGAGCCTAACTCCGGTTGGCCAGAAATCACCCAATCGAAGATTCTACAAAAAGTCAACAAAAGTCAAACTTTGACTTTGACTTTGACTTTGACCAGTTGACTTTGACCAGAGAAGAAGACTTAGACTTGGACCTTTTGGACGTGGCTGGCTGAAAAAAAATAATAATAATAAGATTTATCTTTTATCATATAAAAGATAAATACTTAATTTTTATTAAGGATGATTCTCATTATCTTTTATTAAAGATAAAGTTTATCCTTATTTAATCAACGTTTGAGATTTAAGGTTATCTCCGATCAACGGTTGGGATCGCATCAACGGATCAACGACTAAGAGAAAGTTCATCTACGATCAACGATCCAGATCTATTCTCTTGGGCTATAAATAAGACTTAGAGTTTTAGAACTCATATCATCAATTACTTTTGTCATTCTCTCTAAGTCTCTGTGCTACAATTGTAAAGGCTTCTCCGCCTAAAGGAGTTTTGTTTGAGCGTCAATTGCCTTGGAAGCAACGATCGAGTTGCAACCAAGTTTTTTTTTAGAAAAGGAGTGTCTATTCTGCGACCTTGCTTAAACCGTCTATTCACCCCCTCTAGCCGGTCCAACCCGATCCAACAAAGGGTTTAGGCCCAAAGTGGACAATATCATACCATTGTGGAGATATTTTGATTCCATCGATTCTAACAAACATTTAGCGAAAAACCATGGTGAGCCCATATCGCAATTGGAATATTCTCAGATAATAGGCAGCTTGATGTATCTCACAAATTGCACACGTCCGGATATTACCCGTGTGATCAACAAGCTGAGTCATTTTACGAGTAATCCAAACGACACTCATTGGAAGATACTAATGTAAGTTCTTAGATATTTAAAATATATTATGAACTATGGATTACACTACGGAAGATATCCCGTTGTCTTAAAGGGATATTGTGATGCTAATTGTATATCAGATACAAAAGATTCCAAAATCCACTAGTAGATATGTATTCACAATTGGTGGGGGAGCGGTATCTTGGAAATCCAGTAAGCAGACATGCATTTCTCGATCGACTATGAAATCCGAGTTTATAGCACTAGACAAAGCAATTGAAGAAGTTGAATAGCTGTAGAATTTCTTAGAAGATATTTCGAGCTGGACGAAACCTGTGCCCACCGTATTTATACACTGTGATAGTTAATCAACGATTGAAATGACACAGAGTAGTATGTATAATGGTAAGTCACGACATATACGTCATAGACACAATACCATTAGGTAGTTGATCTCGAATGGAGTAATTGCAATCATTATATCAAATTCAAAGATAATTTGGTAGATCTTCTTACGAAGAGGCTAAGTTGAGATCAAGCATACTGCTCATCGAGAGAAATGAGATTAAAAATCTATAACTAAAACGATTATAGCGACAACTCAACCTTATTGACTGGAGATCTCAAGATCTTAGTTCAATGGGACAACGAAGTTATAGAAGTTATGTTACAACACATGAGATATATTATTTCTATCCTAATCCTAGGATGAACATGTGCTGTCCTACCATATATGATGAAGTTAAGTTTATGCTTTTAATGACTTCTATACCTTTATAAGGTGGAGTATAGTAGGATACTTTTGATAGAAGTGTCACTTATGTGAGTGTGAAGACAGACCGCTTCAATGAAACACTCATGAATCCAAGATGGTGTCTATGACCAAAACGAAACCAATAAATGAGAATCAAAAGTAGGTGAGATAAGTCTCTGTATGAGAGTTATTGTCTTAGTATACACAAACAGCTAAGCAGTTCAAGACATCACGTTCGCTGCACAGCCTAGTATGCTCGATAGCATTCCACTATGGAAGGTTTAAAGCCACAAACTACCTCTCCCGATGCATTGACTTATCGATTGGACTCTTGTAAAGTGTCAGCATGCATACACGCATTAATTTTCATTCATGTGGGAGATTGCTGGATATTGGGCCTTAAAGGACCGATACAATTTTACGAAAAATTGGGGTGCCATCAATTGATGAAAGTCGAAATTGACTTCAAAATCAAAATCTATATTTCGTGTAGATAGACCTAGACTATTAATTTGCTCAAAATCGATTAAGAGTGAATGAGAAATTAATTGTTCAAAGTTAGTCTAGAATAGGATGCACCTGCGAGCCCGCCATCCGCCACACGTGCAATGAGCGCTTTATTGATGCACTTTGCACTTCGCACTTGATGGATCACATGTGATGCAATATAGAGCGTTGGATTGCGAAGAGTCGCAATCTGACCGTTGGTGATGAGACTTGATTTGAAACGTCAGATCGAATGGATCATTAGATCCAGATCTGACGGCTGATAACAAAAGGGGATCTGAAGGGTTACAACCCTCCAGATATGACGGATGAGATTAAAGGGTGATCTGAAAGGTTATAATTCTCCAGATTAAATGATCCAGATAAATTCTACCTCAAAAGTCACAACTACTTACCAAAGGGTACCCTACCTTTTCACTCTGTATAAATAGGTCCCTTCAAATGCTGAAAATTTATCGAATCAACTCATCCATTGAATCATTCAATAAGCTTACATCTCATCTTTTGCATTCGAAATTCAAAAATCTACAAAAAAGTTTACATCTTTTGCTACTATTTCGAAACTTTAAATGATCTGATATCAGTTTATATCCTCTCCGATATCCACCGACAAACAACTCCTACCCCAATCCCATCCAGGCTAGTATTGGATTTAGAGGAAGGACTTTAAATTTGCTTCAGCATGTGCACGAGCTCAGAGCTGAGCATGCGTTGCGTTGCGTTGCATTGCGTTGGGTGGAGACAACGTCAAAGATGCTTCATGCTCCCAGCTCGAAAGGCCCCGGCACTGTCAAAGCGAGAAACATCTCACCTGACGCTCACCGATCGATTCATACTGCCAAATGCTGCAAGCCAACTCACTCTTTAATTTGTTCTGCATAATCAAACATACAAACAAACTCCTGCGACGCCAGCAGTCCTCTGTGCTCGCACACTCACTCAGTCAATAACTCACTGCACTCCAGCTTGGAAATGGTACTGCTGCCCACTCCCATTAACGTTTCTGTCTCTGCTGCCACCTCTCTACAATTTTATCTATCTGTAAATATATATAAATGGTTAATGGGCCCTGTAGCATCACCACATCCACATAGAGGAATCGAAGTCAGCTTAGAGTTCAAGCAAGCGATGATGATGATAATGATGATGGTAGACACCAACCAATCTAGTAGTTTCATTTCAAAAGTGAAGGAGACAAGCAAAAGACTTCATGAGCCAGTGCTGCTCCTCTTTTCCACAGGAGGTCCACCATGAACGTAGATTGTGAGTAGGTATGGTAGCACAATTCTAATGGAGAATATGACACAACATAATCCGATCAAAAGAAATAAAAGAGAACATGACGATCTTACTAAGGTCTTGTGAAGAAACGACATGAGTAGAGAACACAGATAAACTTGTTACACTAACACAACTATAGATATGATGCAATTCAAATTCAGAAAAAGTGCAAGATCATCATCATATATAACAAGGATTCAACTATTTATATGTATGTCTGATAGATAAGAATAAGAAAGATTATATATGGTTTATTGTAATTCTAGACTCACTTATGTAACTCTATATGGTCTCATAACACCACCAAGAACACAGAAATCAAATTATATAGCTAAATTAACAGAACACATAAGTAATATACTATCTAAGCATAGGAGTTTGTTATAATTCACATCGCAGTACCCAGCAAAATCTCCTTTTTTTTTCCCTCTTCAACTTTGGCTGGAGCTCACTGATCAAGTTCATGATGCTCTGGCTAACTTTGAATCAGCTGGAGGAGCCACTGAGTTAACAGGTTGACCATGAGGAGCAGTTGATAGAGTGGCCTGAGAGTAGTACATCTGAGGGCCGGAATTACCAGTAACAGCAAATTGATATCCATAATTAGCTATTGTTGCAGGGGACTGGGAAAGATGGTGCTGCTGCATCACATGATACCCCATTCCGGCCGCGTATGGGTGGGCTTGATCGACGGTGACTTGAGGAACGGCACCACCACCCAGATCAGACTGCACTCCCCCCAAGTTGTATGATGGATTTGCACCAACGGGGTAGACATACATGGGAACCTGGGGGCTGTGTCGCTGAGCTTGTGGCGGTTGCTGGAACGTTTGGGCTCCAACATGAAAGTAAGGAGGGACAGGGATCATACCACCCGTGGAAGGGTGTTGGATGTAATAAGAATTTACTGGGATATATTGTTGTTGTTGTTGTTGATGCTGCAGCTGCTGTTGCTGTTGCTGAAGAAGCTGGGGACGGAGCTGTTGATCTTGAAATTGCTCCGGCTGCAACGACGGCAATTGCTGCAGTTGGTAGCCTGCAGCATCTGTGGCAGCAACAGGGATGCGATAGCTGGGATCAGATGGGACTGGGAGTTTTCGAATTGGATCAGAGGTGACATTTGAGTACATCGATCTGGAAAAGAGGAAATTTCTTTTATAAACCTCCACAAAATTGTTGGCTATGATTGAGAAAACGATCAATACCTGGTAGAACCCAAGTCGGGGGTGAAAGCTTCGATCTGGGGTGGTTTTGGAGGCTGCAGCACCGGCTTCTCGTCGTCAGAGGAGAAAGATATGCTAGGGTGTTCGGAAGGGGCGATGGGCATGATGGACGGGGATGAACCAGAAAGGGGGATCGGCGGTGGAGCTTGGGGCTGCGTAACGCCCGAGGGCTCCTTGAAATCGTCATCCAGCCTTTGCTCGCCGCTGCTGGCTATGGGGGCTGAAGATAAGTTCATGTGGGCGAAGTTCTCACCGAGCCCGGCGACCCGCGGATCGGCAGGGCGGTCGTCAGTGCGGACGCGGATAGGCGGGAGGTTGGAAAGCGACGGAACGGAGGAGGCGGATCCAAACGAGGAAGTCGTGTCGAGCATCGGCGAGTCCGGCACAGAGTGGACGTCCTGGCCCTGGCGGGCGAGCTTGCCAGATGAGCCCGGGCGGAGGAGGACGAGCTGCTCTGCGCGTTCCGACTGGCGCGCGCCCACTCCGAGTCCTGAGGAGGCGATTGCAGTACCGCCGCCGTGCGAATGAGCGGAAGAATCGTCCTCAAGCCCTAGAAGGCAGTTAACGGAGGCAGATTCGGCGGAAAGGCCGCGAGGGATCCCGTCAATTCCCATTCCGCCCATGGCGCTATTGAGCGCATCCACGAACCAAGTCTCCGACTTGGAGTCATCAAGCAAAGAACCGATCGAGGACGTCGGCGATGTGTTCGGCTTAGAAGGAAATAAGAACAACCGCAAGCGGGAGGAGCGGGCAGAGCCACCGCCGGGACAGACAGATGCGGCGGAGAGAACGCGGTCGTACTCCTCGATCATATTCTCGAGGTCCTCGTCGGTGGAGACGGAGATGAGGGAGTCCAAGTCCTCGTTAGGTAGCTGGTACTTGAGGGTGAAGGGGTGACCGCCGGTAAGGGTCCGGGAGAGCTTGGCGGAGAGTTCAGCGAGGGAAGAGTGGCGGTCGACGACGACCATGCGGGTCTCTCCGCCGAGGTAGCATAGGGCTTTGTCGGTGGGGCGGGGGAAGATGCGGCCGCCGAAGCTGCACATCAGACGGAGGCGTCCCGTGGCAGGGAGAGGGAGGTCGTCCCACGGGTCGCTGGCGCGGGAGCGAGGTGAGGAGTCGACAGAGTCGGCGTAGCCCAGTCCGCCTCCGGTTCCGCCTCCAAACGTGGCTGCTGGCGTTTCCATCAGCGGACGGAGCGAGGGATGGATCGGGCCGGGCGTGCGATGAGGAAGGAGGGAGGAGGAAGGAGGAAGGAATGTTTTTATGGCTGCGCATATATTTATTATAATTCCTTCCTGGGGCAAGAATATCTATATATTATTTTCTTTCCAAATAATCAACGGGCGTTCCATTTAGCAAAAAAATATTTTTTTTTATCCTAATTATGAAAATGTCCATCTCCCCTTCATTTTTGATATTAGAAGAATTGGCCTAAGTTGTCGCTCAAACCCCTCGTAATTTATCCCTTCTAGATCTGTATATGTGATTGGGACACTCAAATGATATTAGAGCAACGACTTCACTTTTACCGTAATGAGTGTTATAATATTCACGCACAATTATTTGAACGTAATTAATGAGTAAAATTTTTTAAAAAAAGACTCATAATAAAATAATGAATAGTAATATCAAAATGAATGTAAATATATGTTATAAAAGAGGAGAGATGTTAATATAATAAATATGCGACGTGGATCATATATTTTTTGAAAAGGTAATATATATATTAACGTTTAAATCAATACGAATGCTCTTATGACTATTTATATTTATAAATTTTTCTCTGATTTTATGTATTTTTATTTATTATTTATAGTAATTTTAGATTCCATAAATCTATAAAAATTTTAAAATAAGTAACAATTTTAATATCTCATCAAATTTTACAAATAAACCCTCTAAATTTTTTTTCCTCATTAGTTAATATATATATATATATATATATATATAGTTATTTTGACTCCAAAATTCACAACTTTTGACCAATTTAATTAAATCCATGTATAACTCTTGCAAAGGTGTCCATCAATAAGAGGGAAGGGGGTTGAGTAAATGCTTGTTCTATCATTTCTACACAACGACAAAAGTAGGTGACCTAGACTTTGGACTTTTAGTCATCATCTATGATGACTACAAAACAATATGTCACCTTTCATCTATAACTCCCATGAGGCCTCCTTCTCCAAGAGGGAGAAGGATGAACCATTGCTTTCTCAAGTTATCCACTTAAGTGTAAAAGAAAACCACTCTTAAATCGTGTGTGATCATCATCTATAATGAGCCAAGAACTAGTCACATTTTTATTCACAATACCAACTAATGCTTAGATATAATATAATAGATATAATATTAAAAAATATTATTTAGATATATCAAAATAAAACACCTGATTGAATTTGGAGTTAAATGTTTTCAAACACAACTATCTGAATTTTCATCTATTAGTGGAGATTTCAATTTTAATTTATTTAAATATTTTAATATTAAATTAAAAGAATCATTAATTTTATTTATTTCAATAGAATATTTTTTTTATTTTAGATCTAAATGCACATTTGAGAAACATTTTTATCAAAAATCACTTAACCCTATTGTTAAATGTCTTCTCCGAACTCTACACGTACTCATATAATTAAAAAATTAATGAGCTAGAGAAAAAAATTTAGTAAATTCAATAACAAATTATCTTTATGTTTTGTAAGATAAACAAGATGACAAAACTTGAGGTTTCCTAAGTCAGCAAGGAGAGAAAATGAAAACAAAATTTCACATGAACATAAGATTATTTTATCATTTTTAACTAGCAGCTTTGTGAGGAAATATTGAGCAATTTGTATTAAAGGGTTTTGGGGCGTAGGTAGGGGTGGGAAAAAATACCGAATTTTCGGTATACCGCAGATACCATACCGATATTTACCGTCCATATCAAAAATTTCGGTATACCGAAAACCGCTACCACCATCTACATTGTAGCTGCCATCCCAGCTGCTGCAGCTGCCTTACCTCCTGCCCCCCTCCCCCCCCCCCCCCCCCCCCCCCCCCCCGCATGAAGATCCTTATGTTAGCCGTTCCTATATCTCCTTAGAACTCAGATTCTAGCTACCTTAGGTTTTTGAAGGAAAACCTTGTGTTTCCAATTTAAAAGAAGTGTACCTGTGCTATTTCTACCAACATAATGTTTAGGAAATTGTTGGATGCAAAGTATCTGAATAAAATGTTCCTATGTTACATGATGATCATGCAATCAAAGCAAAAAAGTTAGTGTTCACTTGTTGCTAGGATAAGAATCTACCATGAGTTGGTTTATGTTTAGAGAGCAACCTTGAATCCAGACAATGATAGACCTACGCCTAGGGCTGGGTCGGTACGGTATACCGAATTTTATACAATACCGTATACCGTACCGAAAATTTCGGCATAAAAAAATCTATATCGTTACCATACCGAAAATTCAGTATACCAGAATTTTGGTATACCGAATATACCGAATTTTCGATATATTACACCAAAAATACTAAAAAATTTGGTATACTAATAATTTCGGTATATTATACCGAAAATATTGGTATACCGAAATATCGAAAAATAATAATTTCATACCGATACCGATACCGAAAATTTCGGTACGGTAAAATTTTGATATACTTAATAATTTTATTTATTTTGATAGAATATTTTTTTATTTTAGATCTTGCACATTTGAGAAGTTTTTTTTAATCAAAAATCACTTAATTCAACTGTTAAATGTTTTCTCCGAACTACACCTATTCGTACAATTAAAAAATTAATAAGATAGAGAAAAAATTTAATAAATTCAACAACAAATTATCTTTATGGTTTGATATTTAGAATGATTATTAATAAACTTATCGACTTATCGTTGAATTGATAACTTTTGGACAATTCAAAAACGTTTATTAACATATCTAAGTTTTGAGGAAGCATACACTACTTACAACATAACTCAATTAATATACTTAAAAGAATATATAGATTAATTTTTAAAATATTTTTAATATCATTTGATAATATTAATTTGAGTATTGTAAATATTGACGAACTTAACTTTATATGTTAACATACAATTGATGATTTATTTATAAAAACTTTTTAAAAATAAATTAATTAAAATTATTTTTATTTATTCATGATCACATCCTAATATAATAAAATAATAAAATAAAATTTATAAAATTAATAAAATGAGACTTAAATAATTTTCACGAGATGTACTAATATATTAAAATTATTATAAAATTTATTTCGATATAGAGAATTATTATACTCATTTTTCATACAAAATAAAAATAATACCAATAAATATTTATTTTTGCACTAATAGAATATATATAATAGTATTTGTAAAAATTTAAAAGTATTTAATGATACAATTGAACAATTATCCGATGTTTATTATCTTACTTTTTCATTTAGCTATAATAAATTTTTATAATGTATCTTTAATTTTAAATGAATATATTACGAGTGAATTTTTATCTTCTTAAGTGTTTGCAATGATGGCAATGAGAAAAATATTTTTATCGTATATTTGATATTTATGCAATTGCATTTATTTTAGATGTTAGACTTAAATTAGATATTTTACATAAAATATTAATTATGTATTATTATGATATTTTAATTCCATTTAAAATTCATCTTCTCCTAGTCCAGCTAATATCGTACAAAATATTAAAAATAATTTACATAATATTTATAAATATTATAATTGAAAGTAAGATTAGAAGCTAATGTGCATAAAACATAAAAATATTAGTAGCACTATTAATCTAAAATTCATAAAAGTATAATTTTTAATTTTTATTAAGAGAAGGAACGACGTCCACAATGATTCTCAAGTTTCAAATAAAAACTTAAAAATTATTTTTACTTCTTTTGATTTTACTGAAACAGATAGCGAGATAAATTTTGATATTCTACGATGGTAATTGTAAAAAATTCAAAAATTTTCCATCCTCTCCATTGTAGCATGTCTAGTATTCATCATTGCTGTAAAATAAATATTTTATTTCGAAGGTAATATATTGAATGAAAGACAATCTACTTTATCTCGAATATATTATTTAGATATAATTTATTTTAAATAAAAATCCCAAATCATTTTTATATTAGTTTAGTGTGTGAATAAAGTTTTATACTATACAATTTTGATCCGTACAGTACTATAGATAAATATAACATTGGGTAAAAATTAAAAGGACCACCCTTATTTCCATTATCATCCAAAGGGTGTTTTATGTTGGAAAAAAAATTAAAAAAATAAATCAAAATACCGTTTCATCCTGAATTTTATACCCAAATTATCCTTTTTATTTAACTATATAGTCTATTATTGTTACAACAATTTTCCATTATGTTATAATAAATTTGGTCCAAATTACTATAATATAGAATAGCTGTTCCAACTTTTTTAAAATATTTTAAGTTATTGTAATTTTGATCAAAATTATTATAATATGGAGCAATTATAGCAACTTTGGCTGAGATTATTATAACTTTTAGTCAAAAGTATTAAAATAATATTGGATAAGTTTTGATTAAGTTAGAGCAATTTCAATCGATATTGAAATAGTTTTAACTAATAGCAAGTTTGACCAAAATCATTTGAAATAATTTTGATTAAAATTGCTCTTTAATTTAGTAATTTTGGTCGAAATTATTATAATAATATTAAAAATAAAAATATTTTGAAAATAAAAAATAGGATGAATGCCCCCTTTAATATTTTTCAATGCTCTTTTAATACTCTTTCGATGATAAAAAAAAATAAGGGGCATGTTTTTTATTTATGCATTAAAAACATGTGAATACATTTATAAATGATAAAATTGAAAAAATTTTCCAAGCTACATCGATATATAACATACAAAAGAGTAATGTGAAATTAATATTAAAAAATATAGTTTATTGAATATTTAAGGAGATATCAGGTTGCACTTATTGAGAATGAGGGCATGGAGTGGCAAATAGATCCGATCACGGGCTGGATCTTAACTATTTTAACCACGAATTGAATTGAAGATTTTTAACTATCATCAAATGTTTCTTTTTACCGTCCGCAGGGTTGACCGTTAAACCATTGGTTAACTGACAATTAAAGTAACTTTTATATATTTTTTTGAATGATTAAAATTATTTAATTATTTTTTATCAATGATTATAATTATCTGATCGTTCTTAGATTACTCATTTTCTTATATCTTGTCTCTAAATTCTAAAACCTAGATTATTTTCAACTTTAAATTTTAAGGAAGTTCATCTTGATTTAGAAGGATAAGAAAATAATCATCTCAGATGTGAATTTAATTTACTAATGATGAATCAGAACAAGATGAGATGAAAGAAAGTACTAAAACATTTAAAATTTGAAATACTTCATTTTTTAAATCATCTATTTTAATTAAATATTTTGAAAAATAAATCATTCTTTAGTCCAAAAAATGCATGCAAAATGTAAGTATTACAAAGTCTATTATCAATTTCAATTGAGTTGCATCAAAGTGATATATTGAAATAAAGCACCTGATTGAATTTGGAGTTGAATGTTTTCAAACGTAACTATCTAAATTTTCATCAACTAGTAGAGATTTCTAATATTAAATTAAAAGAATCATTAATTTTATTTATTTTGATAGAATATTTTTTTTATTTTAGATCTTGCACATTTGAGAAGTTTTTTTTAATCAAAAATCACTTAATTCAACTGTTAAATGTTTTCTCCGAACTACACCTATTCGTACAATTAAAAAATTAATAAGATAGAGAAAAAATTTAATAAATTCAACAACAAATTATCTTTATGGTTTGATATTTAGAATGATTATTAATAAACTTATCGACTTATCGTTGAATTGATAACTCTTGGACAATTCAAAAACGTTTATTAACATATCTAAGTTTTGAGGAAGCATACACTACTTACAACATAACTCAATTAATATACTTAAAAGAATATATAGATTAATTTTTAAAATATTTTTAATATCATTTGATAATATTAATTTGAGTATTGCAAATATTGACGAACTTAACTTTATATGTTAACATACAATTGATGATTTATTTATAAAAACTTTTTAAAAATAAATTAATTAAAATTATTTTTATTTATTCATGATCACATCCTAATATAATAAAATAATAAAATAAAATTTATAAAATTAATAAAATGAGACTTAAATAATTTTCACGAGATGTACTAATATATTAAAATTATTATAAAATTTATTTCGATATAGAGAATTATTATACTCATTTTTCATACAAAATATAAATAATACCAATAAATATTTATTTTTGCACTAATAGAATATATATAATAGTATTTGTAAAAATTTAAAAGTATTTAATGATACAATTGAACAATTATCCGATGTTTATTATCTTACTTTTTCATTTAGCTATAATAAATTTTTATAATGTATCTTTAATTTTAAATGAATATATTACGAGTGAATTTTTATCTTCTTAAGTGTTTGCAATGATGGCAATGAGAAAAATATTTTTATCGTATATTTGATATTTATGCAATTGCATTTATTTTAGATGTTAGACTTAAATTAGATATTTTACATAAAATATTAATTATGTATTATTATGATATTTTAATTCCATTTAAAATTCATCTTCTCCTAGTCCAGCTAATATCGTACAAAATATTAAAAATAATTTACATAATATTTATAAATATTATAATTTAAAGTAAGATTAGAAGCTAATGTGCATAAAACATAAAAATATTAGTAGCACTATTAATCTAAAATTCATAAAAGTATAATTTTTAATTTTTATTAAGAGAAGGAATGACGTCCACAATGATTCTCAAGTTTCAAATAAAAACTTAAAAATTATTTTTACTTCTTTTGATTTTACTGAAACAGATAGCGAGATAAATTTTGATATTCTACGATGGTAATTGTAAAAAATTCAAAAATTTTCCATCCTCTCCATTGTAGCATGTCTAGTATTCATCATTGCTGTAAAATAAATATTTTATTTCGAAGGTAATATATTGAATGAAAGACAATCTACTTTATCTCGACTCTTTAAGAGCATAAACATTACTTGATGATTGGATGAGGGTTAAAAAAAATAAAAAATAAAAATAAAGAATACAACTTTCAAATGATGAGGTAGAAGAGTTTGATAACAAAGAAACTAATACTACAAGAACGAAAAATGGAAGTAAGTTACAATGCCACTTGTTAAGATAATAAGGATAAAACGATAAGAGAACCATGTGAGTTTTGATTCTCCTATACTCTCAGGGAAAAAATAAGCAATTTAAATAAATATAAGCCTTTTTTATTTTATTAAATTTATAAACTTTTAAAATGGTTGATCCGATCAGAGGTAAGATTTTGGATTTATGTTAGCCTATTCTTTCCTAGAAGCTGATTAAGTGTTATTCATGTTATGGATTTAAGATTCGTTTGGATTAGGTTATTGATCGAATTGGGGTTAAAATGATTAATTAGTTAATATCATTAATTAATTAATTAATTAACTTATGTTAATAACAACCCACTAATTAGATTCGTTTAACCCAAGTTAGTTTAATTAAATAGAATTAAACTAACTCTAGTTTGATTAGGTTTCTTGATACATTCTGATATTTAGAGGTTTTGATAATACCTGCGGGACTTTGATTTGAGTTGATTGGTTGCGGACATTATCAGATTCGGATTCTTTGCGATTACTCGCAACCAATCGGAAGGCGGATACCTTGACTTATCTTTTATAAATATGTCTTTAGGATATGTGTAATTTGCTCGCTATCAGTAATTCATGTTTCTGTTCATACCTATTTTCTTGTTACTTTGATCAGACTTTGATATCAGTTATTACTGCTACCTGATAGTATCGGATACATTTTTTGTTATTGTATTTATCAGTATTCAGTTACCATGATATCATCTGATACCTTTGACATGCTTTGGTTATCCGATCTCCATTGATTCTGACATTACCTGCTACCTGTTCATATGCTATTACCAGTATATATGCTAGATAGGAGACCTTATAGCATTCTGATTATTGGAGCATATGATATGGATCTGTAGTTGGATAGGTGGTGCATGGACCATATTATTTGGATATGTAGTGGGATATATGATGCATGGACTAGTGACATACATCATGCTTGCATATATTGCATACTGACGTGCAGGATTCCATTGTTGTTGAGTCCGGCGTCAGTTACATGCGGGCTACCAACCAAAGGGTGTGTGTAATTGCATGTCTTGTGATCATCTGCTCCTGCTCCTATTTTAGTCGAGTCGCTCCTATTATAGTGGTAGCACAGTTTGAGCCCGTCACTCGTATATGATTTACACACACACTCCACTCATGGGTTAGTGGAACCTTTAGGTTGGTGCATACTTGCCCTGACAGGAGCTCCGCTAGGCCACCCAGGATAGTGGTTTCGTAGCGTGGTAGCATACAGGAATCCCTCCTCTGTCATTGGACCAGGAGATGAGAGCTTGCTCCCCCCACTTATGATTGGGGTACCAGGATAGGTGTACACCTAGAGGACATCCTGTCCACTCGGTCACGCAGGAGCAGTGACGACAGAGTGCACAGAGGTCACAGCCCTACCCACGCGACTTCACCACTGTGGCTGAGTGATCTGACGGGTTTTATTTCCACGCGACCTCACCACTAGAGGAGTGACTGATCTGACTGGCGTTAGGGGTGACCAGGACATGCATTGCACCATGTGCATACTGCACTGATTGCATTTGATTGTGATTGTTGCACTTGTTTGATGCACTTGGATGACATGCATATACAGGAGGCCTATGTGTCTATTTGGGACTACTTTTACCTTATTACTTGATTATCAGACTCTGGTATGTACAGATCTACTGTTGTTCAGTTTTCATATCTATTTACCTTTCAGTAGACTGTACAACATGATATTACTGTTGATAGCTTTTATACACATATCTGCTAGATACCCGCTGAGTTTCTTTTGGAACTCACCCCGTTTACCTGTATGTCTGTTCCAGGTTGATGCCGTCTGGAGAGCTGCACTGCTAGTCCTGAACCCCTTGTGTTTTTGGGTTTACTTTCTTACAGTATCAGTGTATTGGGACTTGTTGGACTTATTGTGGCGTTTGTCCATTCGAGTATTTGGTTTTCCGATGATTCGATTTTTGTTTTCATTTCGAGTTGTCTATCGGATTTTGAATGGAGTTGATATGCATGTGGTTGTGATACTAGATTGTTGATGATGTTAGTGATCGTGTGGGTCACTTGGTGGGGATGTGTGTAAATGACCGTGGTGGTCATTTTATTTCCTTTTATCTGTCATTATATATCCATAGTCTGTTATGGATTCTTTATATGTGGATGTATTCAAGAAAAGTCAATTGTTACAGGGGAGATGCTGCCGAAATTTCTCGGAAAGCTGTCTCCCGGGGCGTAACAGGAAGGGAAAGGGAGAGAAAGTAAAATATTTATGTTCCCCTTGTTTGAAAGGGATGAAAGATTTAGTAACATAACATGTGTTATCTTATTTGAGAGGAAAGGAAAGAGAATGAAAAGTAAATATATAAAATTATAAAAATATCTTCATTTTTAAAAAAAAGATAACACTGATGGATAAGAAATTATAAAATTTCATCAATATTGTATATAGAAGTTGGAATATAAAAGGTCCTGAAATAGATAACTCATCCTCTTTGGATAAGTTTCTGTCCTTGTAGGAGGAAAAGAAGAAGAAGATTAAAGTTATCTGTTTCTGTCATCTTGAGTCTTGTCCTCAAAGAGATGTGCGGTGAGGACTGACGCCGACGTCGTAAAATGCGAGTGGTTGGACATTGAGTGGTGACGACGCATATTGTGTAAGGAGCGATGGTGCAAAAATGAGATATCTACATATATGAGTTAATTTAAAATTTAATATTTTAAAATAGAGATAAAATTGAAATAAAAGATTTTGAGTTCTTCCCCTTCCTCACATCCCAAATCAGAGTGTAAGAAATTTTAACGATTCATGAGCAAGTCAAGTAATTATCCGAGTCTACTCCTTGTTAGCTTGTGTAATCATTCCTTACCTTTAATTTTCAAATTTGGTTAATTTAATATAGTTGTTTTAGCCACCTAACAAGACCAAAATTCACAAATGATAGATTTAAACATAGGATTAGGAAAAACAGTAGAAAGTTGTCAGCTTCAGACTTATATAATCTTAAAACAGTTGAGTCAGAAAATAGAACAACAAAAGCAAGATATAAAAGCTCTACAAAGAAACCTTGACTTTCTAAAAGAAACACAAGAAGCTTTGAATAACAAGTTTAGTCAACTTAATCTAGCTAATCTTCCTCAAAAACAAGACTTTATTAGAGTAGCTAAATTAATAGAAGAAAATAAACCAAGACAATTTGAAATACAATCTAAAGATCTATTAGTCCAAGTTAAAAGCTTTGTAGAAAAAGCCAAAGAACAACTTGATAATAATTTAAAAACCATACAAGCAATGCTTGAAGAATTAAAATATAAATGAACAAATTACAATATGAAAACAACTATTACGAAGAAGCTTTAAATTTTGTACAACAATATTCGAAAACCAAGGAAGACGGATATTCTAAAGTAGATTGCACAGGAAAGAGTGACCAAATTCTAACACAACAAAACAATACAATAATAGCCCTATTATCATCTTTACATCATAGAATTACTCTATTAGAAAACAAAATATTACAAGTGGAAGCACAAATACAAAATAATAACCAAAATACAGAGTGGAAAACTAGTCTTGAGGCATTAACAAAAGACTTAAGCACACTATCTACAGGAAATAATATTCCTAAAAGACAACCTAAAACATACTCTTTCTTAACATATACCCAAAATGAGTCTAACAAACACAAACCAAACTCAAACTGAGATTTTTCCTGGTCCTTCTAGAACATTAAGGGACCTGCAACAAAATACAACTTCTTGGTTAGACACTTTATTAACTAGAAGAGCTAGTACATCATCAACCTATCAATTAGAAGAAATCATTGATATTGATAGAAATCTTGAATTATTTTCAAATGCACAATTAAATGCACTAAATCCAAGAAGATTATATAATCATGGAACATTATCTTTCACAACATCAGTATTCAGACACCATAGAACAGAAGCCTTACATCTTCCTGATGGGGTAGAAGAAAGACTAAACCTTATGACAGAAGAATCAGGTAGAGCTTTATTAACAAGAAGACATAATTACATACATCTAGGCCTAATTGTCCTAGGATTAAGAGGGTTAACAAGAAAAAGAATAGGAGGAAAAGTGTTATTAGTCTTATATGACTCTAGATTTTCAGATAAAGAAAAAGCCATTATAGGCCTACTTGAAGTAGACATGAATAACAATATAGGGATAACATATTTGTGTCCCAATTTCAATATGACAATAGCGGATTTTGTAAAACATATTAAGATTATGATACAAGCTAAAGGCTATGGAGAATTTCAAAGAAACAACATTCAATTAGACATAATCTTTTTAGGAAAAACAATGAACAACATTAATAACAATTTTAAAATAAATATTCAAGGAATGATTGAAACTTTAACAACAAAAGGAATTTATTTCTTAAAACCCAGAGAATTTGATTCAGAAACCTTGGCTGGACTAGAATGGACAATAAATTTGGAACCAAGGAATACCACCTTAAACCCTAATGATTCCATTATGTATAAGGACAGACAGGGACAATTAACGGTCAGATTTAATAGCTATACTCCTTCAACATCACAACAAAATGAAGAAGAAGAAAATTTAAATTTAATGAATATAGAAGAAGAATATAATTTTTATGATGATTTAGAAGAATACATCCATATGCCTGCTGAAGCAGCCAAATATTTTACAACTGAGGAAGTAATAGAATTAGAACAATTTCTTAAACAACATAAAAAATTAGAACAAGATTGGGAATTATATTTTGATCAAGAACAAAATATAGTGGCAAGAAGACAAGAAAAGAATTTAATGAATCCTGCAGAATCTGTAGGAACATCTAAACCACCCTTTGAAGTACAGTATCCACCTGAGAGTTCTATGGGAACAAGAGACTATGGACAAGGACATCCTCCCAGAACTAGTATAGCACCCTATACAAACAACAATCCTTTAGTAAGAACAATTGGAAAAAGGAGGCCACCAGAAATGACATTCTTTGGTAAAAACTCAGTCTTACTAAACATTACAGAATGTGATCCCCAATTATATGATACTTATTTAGAACAGTGGATAGTATCAGTCAAAAGAGACTATCAAGCCAAACATGAATTAGACATAGAAACAGGAGAAGCTATGATGAGGGTAGGAGAAAACTACCTAGGTGATGTAGCAAGAGCAGCCTGGGAAGCATACAAGGAAAAATTTCCAGAAGAAATAGCCAGGATAGCCTCACAAGGAAATAATATTCTAAATTTTTGTTATACAATACATAGATTGTTAACAGCTAGGGATGCCAATACAGGGCTAGATATTAGACAAAAAGAAGCCATGAGAGACCTAGAACAATTACAACTTTTTAATTGGAATTGGATTAAACCCTTTTGCAATGACTTTATAGCATTAACAGCCGTATCTGGAAATTACTGTAATCCAGAATTAGGAGAAAGACTTTTTAGTAAACTACCAGGAGAATTAGGGAAAGAAATACATAAGGCCTGGACAGATATGAAAGTACCACCACAATATGACAATATAGGAGTACGAGTACAACATATAATAGCAATATTAAAAGAAAAATGTACCTATATACAAATCCAAAAACAACTGAAAAACCAACAGTATGGATTTTGTAGTCAAATTTATACACCTCAACAATATGGGTTAACCAGACAACAACAAAATTATCGCAGAAGACCTAGACCTGCTATACAACCAAGACCAAAAATGAAACCCAAGCAAACCTACTATTTAAGGAAAAGTAAAATCAGAAAACCCTACTTAAATAAAACTAAACATGTTAGAAGATTTAAACCACAAAAGACATATACCAATACAATTACTTGTTTTGCCTGTAACAAACCAGGACACTTATCATCTGCATGCCCTAATAGAAAAAATTTATACACAAGAGAAGCCAAATTAGTTTCCTGTACAAACCTAGACTTAATAGAAGTACAATCAGATGTCTCAACAGCTTCTTCAATCTACTCAATAGTATCAGTACAAGATATCGAAGAAGTAGCTTCTTCTAGTGACTATACATTAATCAATTCAATGTTAGATCACCCACAACCCTTCAATGTTAGATAACCTACAACTACCAGAATCTCCTTATATCCAAACTTTACAAGAAGACTTGGATAATATTACACAACAATTAGCACATCTAGAACATGAAGATCAAAATTGGGATTTAATGTTCTCCCATTTCTCCTCCAGTACATTGTTAGATCCACACGAAGGATGTGACCATGAATGGAATTTAAAAACAGGAACAGACAATATTCCTTGTTATATCTGCACATTTTACCCTGCAATAGATAAAAGAGCAACTTGTAAAATATGCAGAAAACAAATATGTAATATATGTTTACAACAAAAATACCAAATAATGATTCCTACCACACATACAATTAGAGGAAGTACCAGAAACACTTTACTAGAAACTAGAGTATCTGTTCTAGAAACAAGAATAAATCAATTAGAAGCAGAACTAACAAACATACAAAAACAATTCCAAAAATAAAGGTAAAGGAATAATCATACATGAAGAACAAGAATCACCCGATACAGATTTAGTATTTATTAAGACCCCTAGCATATGCAACACAAATAGAACAGCTGAAATCAGAGTAAAATGCTTAGTTAACATACATGGACATGAGTTCACTCTACATGCTTTTCTAGACAGTGGAGCTACCAACTCTACTATAGATGAACCAACAGTAAGGTCAATCTTACCTTCTAATTTAATTAAAAACTACTACTCAACCTCTTATTAGTACACAGTTTGATGGACAAAGACTGTCTTGCTCACAATTTGTTACTAATATCCACCTTCGATTTTACAATAACTGTGACACGTACAGTTCACCCTTATCTTTACCAAAATTATGGGTTAAACCCTTAAATCATTCGAATATACATCTAATCTTAGGCCTCAATTTCCTTGTAGCCGCTGACCGAGCTTTATTATTAACTAAAGACTATGCCCTTTTCTTTACCTCTCCTATTATCTCTCCTATCGTCTCTGATTATACTTCGCGCGTTCGAAAGCGTGGTGATACCCCTCCTCCTGAACCTGAACCTTCCTGAAAATAAAACATGCTCTTGCTCTCCTAAAGGAGCTTGTAAAACTCAGAAACATGATAAACAACAGGAAAACTAGAATTACTTGGCTGTATAAGCCCAATTAGTATGGACAACCATAATATAGGTTTAGAAGAAGATTTGGACATACCCACAGACTTTATTCCGCCAGGATATCTCTTACAACTATTAACAACACAATCAGACATAGATATGTTTATCTCAAGACTAGAAAAAATAGAAATCATAGGAGAAAATCCTACTAAATATTGGGACAGAGACAAGGTGTATTGTAAGTTAAATATAATTAACCCAGACTTAACAATCAAAGCACAAGATTTAACCTATACAAATTGGGAAACAGAGGAATGTAAAATGCATATTAAACAACTTTTAGACTTAAAAGCCATACAAAGATCTACCTCTAGACATAGAAGTCCAGCTTTTATTGTAAACAAAGGATCAGAACAAAAACGAGGACAATCTAGAATGGTGTTCAATTATAAAAGACTAAATGACAATTGTCATGAAGATGGATACAAAATTCCAAATAAAGATCAATTGTTAAACAAAATACAATACTCAAAATGGTATTCCAAATTTGACATGAAATCAGGATTTTGGCAAGTAAAGATGCATCCTGACTCAATAGAATGGACAGCCTTCTCTTGTCCAGAAGGACATTTTGAATGGTTAGTAATGCCTTTTGGATTAAAGATAGCACCACAAGTTTTCCAAAGAAAAATGGATGACATTTTTAGACACATCTCTTCCTTTACATGTGTTTATATTGATGATATACTAGTCTTTTCCAAAACAAAAGAAGAACATTATGCACATTTACACATGGTTTTTAATTTATTTGAAAATTTCTAAAGTTCATCAATGTCTAAGTGATGTGTCTCGGCTGCCAATTTGGTCGTCAGTGGAGGAGCAAAGTTACCGTCCACTCCCAAGCTTTAGCGCATACCCACAGGCCTACATCACTAGTGTTGGAGAATATCTTCTTACTTTACCGCAGCAGTTGGAACCACTAGCTGAAGGTATCTCTACCAGTGAGTCTAGAACTGAGGAAGCCCAATTTTTTGCCACTGAATGGATGTTTAAGGTAACACTTCTGATCGTTTATCTTAGGTTTTCTTTTTGTCATAGGATTCAAAAATTATATGGATTTTTTCGAGCATGGAATGATGAAAGCCTCAGGCTATCGACATTTTCTTTTTCTTTTTCAAATTCAGATCCAAGGAGACTAAACTGAGTTTTTTCTCTCTCTCTCTCTCTGTGTATTTTCACGTCCTTATTCTTGGCTGTTGTTTGGTGGAGGAATTCAACTCAAAACTCACATAATTTGACTTTTATGATGTTTAGGTGGCTGAGGGTGCAACTGCCCTTTTCATGGAGCAACTAGAGGAATTCAGCACATCACTGATAGAGGTGCTCAGCAGCTATCAGCTTGATATCAAGTACTTGAACAACGTCCTCTCCGCACTCTCGATGACCATCCCCCATTCTTGAACGCATTCCACGTCTGCATCTCAACCCCAAGAGACCAGCTTCCTGATCTCATCAAATCAGACAGTGGGAACCACCTGCTTCAAGATATTTCGGTGCTCAGAAGGAAGGCGAGCCGCGATTAGCTTTATAGCAGCTAGCTAGCAGAGCAGAAGCTGCTCCGCTGTCCTGTTTGCAATCCTCCCGTGACTAGTAGATTCGGTGCTGTAGCTCTCCTGGAACGTTTTGAAACGCGGAGTCAAAATTCCTGGGCGTTGAGTCCGATCACTTCAACTGAACGATTAAACGAATTAACATCTACTAGATCAATCCTTTTGAAATTTTGTGTAGATGCTAAGTCAGATACCATGGATGTGGATGGACAACATCTACATCAGTTGCCATAAAATATCTCCAAGTCCTTGTCGAGCATCAGAATCTGACAACAATATGTCAAAGTTGGAGTGGATGGTTGCTTGTGAGGATGAAGGTTATATACCAAACTGGCCTAGAAAATATCTGAGGACTGGGCATCGTTTCATACGCTCAACGATCCTGATTTCTTAATTTACTATCAATTAAAGAATATATGGTTTATGAGCTGCAGTTGTTTTGCGATCAGAGTTCATATGAAGGAAGACATCGTAACAAAAGCATGAGAAATGATCAGCTTAATGTGGTACTTGGACCAGTTAAAATAATGCCACCAATAATAGGTTCTAGAATCAATGAATGAATGAAATCTTGCTTCTTTAACAATTACAATAAGATTGTCAATTTCCGTGTTCAAGATTGATGTTTTCTTTTTCATTTTTAAATATGCTTTGTTTTGAGTTTAAAATGTTGACGTAGATAATTATAAAATAAGATTGTCACTTTTTTTTTATTGCATTGAAAGGATTTACATTAATTATAAAATACCTTTCTTTTTGTTAGCTTGATGCCCTTTCTAACAAAGGCAAAGCTTTTAATCTTCCTCCCATCTATGATAGCATTTTTCAAGAGTTTTCTTAAATTCTTTTGTGACCAATTTTTTCCCAATTCTTTACCCCCACAACAATTGTTGTATGCAACAGTCAGTGAAGTCAAAAATTTTATAGCTCTGGAGTTGAACTTGAGTGAGCTAATTAAAAATAAATCTCCAAATTACTTTCCTCTCTCTCACACATTCTTTACCTCCACGACAATTGTTGTATGCAATGGTGGAGTCAAAAATTTTATAGCTCTCGAGCTGATTTCATACGAGTTAATCGAAAAAAAGTCCCAAATTACTTTCCTCTCTCTCACACATTCTTCCCAACCACTTTGATATCATACGGAGATCCTCCTCTTCAACATTGTCAGCTTCCGAGTTAAAGCTTGGGTAAGATAATATGTGGATACGCCCTCGGTTGTATTGGCCATAACTCTTTGAAAAATTCTCCCAAGTTCCCCTTGCCTACCTTTTTCACATTAGTCTACCATAACTTCAATTCTATGCCTCAAACTCCATGTCTATAGTAACTCTGAATGGCATCGCCTCAATTCATCAAGAACCTTAAGAATAGGTTTAGGTCCTCACATAGCAAACTACGTAGAGAGAAGGAGACACTCAACATCAAAGAGCCCTAGAAGAATACAAAATAAGTCTACTATTTAATAGCTAGTTCATCTATTCTCATCCTAATTAGTAAAGTTCATCTTGTTGAAATAGAAATGAATAGAAACATAATAAGCTTGAGATAATGTAATTATAAGGATATCAATTGTAATTCCAAAGACTCCAAGTATTTTTTTTATTCTGAAAAGTTCATGAACAAATGTATTGATAGATAACTTCCACCCATCAAAGTATAGAATCGTTATAAATAAATAATGCAGAATTAAATACAAAGGAAAGCAAGATAACATTAAAAAATCTAATACCTAGATATTCCGTTGGATAATCTCCTACTAAGTTTTCTTCCGACTTGTAGATCAAAAGACAATCTTTCACATTCATCTAGAAAAAAGAAGTTAGGAAAGCTATAAATCCTATGGGTTGTTGCCATAGCTTCGATCCCAAAACCATAATTAGACTATGTATCAACTGTATTCAAAATATTAGATAATTATAGTCAATAATAACACCGCGATTCTATTGCTATTTAAAAACAACTTCTTCTAATCGAGTTGGTATCCGAATGATAGAGTTGTAGTAATAAATAAATGTAAGGAATGGTTTAGTTTTATTATTTTTTATTTTAAGATAGAAAATAATATTTATCAGAAGAGTATATTGATGTGGTGAGTCTTGCTCGGCCTAACGTGACAGGGTAAGTCAACAGATTGTCCAGCCTAGCCGGCTCCGGAGCCCACGGTCCCTGTCCCGGGGTCTATGGTCAAAGTGGTCTCACATGGCCTAATGTGGCAGGATAAGTTAACAGATTGTCCAGCCTGATCGGCTCCGGAGCCTACGGTCCCTGTCCCGGGGTCTACGGTCAAAGTGGTCTCGCATGGCCTAACGTGGCAGGGTAAGTCAACAGATTGTCCAGTCTGGCCGGCTCCGGGGCCCACGGTCCCTGTCCCGGGTTTCACGGTCAAGGTAGTCTCGCCCGGTCATACGTGGCCAAGGAGTCAACAGATCGGTTGACGCGGCCGGTCATGGGGCCCTTGGTCCCATCTCTGATACCCCAGTTAAGATAGAAAAGAATATTTATCAGAAGAGTATATTTTATTTATTAAAAGAAAAAAGATTTTAAAAGTATTTTTCCAAATAATTAGGATTTAACATTCATGTAATACATGCATACAGTGTACAACTAGTGAAAGATACCCACCATTATTAACATTAGGCAAAAATTATATTAAGGTAATGTTCGTTATAGTTTTCTTGGCGACCTTTTGATCTCATTTTGGAAACACAAAAGATAAGAGATTCTAAAGAAGATTAATACGTTCATTTGCCCTAATAAATCAACTTATGATGAGGTAGGTCGATATGATAGAAACCCGTTATATGACGGAGTGGGATGGACCGATTCACCATCTTGACGGACTAAAAAATCTTCAATGCAAGCGAGTTGTAAGTTAGCGGACCAATGAGAGCCTTTTAAAAAAATTAAAAAATTTTAAGTTTGAGTTGTGGTTTATACGAGTCAAACCCATTAGCTATTGACTTTTTCACTCTAATTTTAAATTTTGAAAAAAAAATCTCATTCGCAGATCAATTTGAGCCCATCATGTGCCTAGGCAGGTAGGCCTATCTAATCTTTTTAAATTATTTAACCGGATATATTAATTTAATATGCCCAATTTTGACGACTATATAAAGAACTAACGAGGAGAGTTTTTCAAAATTTCTTCATAGCAAATTTGATCTCGTTCGAGTTCAAATTGACATAAAAGTTTTCTAGGTAGGCAGAGGAAGAGTTATTAGGTCTTATTCTCATCAAAAATGTCATTAAGTTGATTTTAATCTCATTTTGGCTTGAAAATAATGGAGGACTCTTGCGAACGTCAAGAAAAATATTATGCCTTTTTCTAGTCAAAATAATCGTCATGATAGATTTAATAATAACCCTTTTGTGTCATAAATGTCTTGAAATTTAGTATCCGTTTTCTCTCAAAAAAGATCATCAATGATAATCCTAGTTAGTCGCATTGACTCAATCCTTGGGGGTGGCCGGCCCGATCCCACAGAAGTTTTCCACCGGCCACTAGAGTAAATCGAACAAAAAAAAAGATCATCAAGTAGATATATATGGTTGTTTTCAACAAGAGAATACATAAATGCCATATTTGATCATCGCCAACAAAAAAATCAAAATTAATTTCATCTACCCAACTTGAGGGTGTCGGAATAAGAAAAACTCAATAACCTCATCTATACAGACAGTGTTGTCATGAGGGTGGTGATGGATTGCAGGTTGTTCTAGCTAGGGTGATGATGGATTCTAATTGATTGACTTTACTTGATGAATTTATACACCTAGTGAGGATGATTTAGCCATTTTTCTCCTGGTTGTGTGATATGCACTCATGCTGTGGAACTCTAGAACTTGCTATGCTTCTTTCTAGACCATAATATTATAGGCTACATGATGATGAAGGCTATCTTGTCTATACTTTTGAAACTCTACATTTTTTATAACTCTAGAACCTCTTTTTGTGTTAATGCTCTCTTCTTTTATCTCATTGCTAGTTGCATTTATTTTTCCCTACTATATGTGACCCTCTTGGTACATCTTGACTGAAATGATTTACTGTTATCTTATTAATTTATTGCTCGAGACGGTCAAATTTTAAGTGTGGGGGGAGAAGATGGAGTTCAAAGTTTAAGTGTGGGGGAGGAGAGGTTGAAAAAATGAGAAGTGGTTTTGAAAAAAAAAAATTAGAGGCTAGATATAATTGATAGCATGAGCGAGTCATGCTTGATCACTATGGGTGAACCATGTTTTATTGTCTTTGAAGCCATATTTTTGTTTAAGAAAGATTTGATTAGTGTTGTGAGAGGAAAATGTTGTTGAGAGATTTTTATGAATAACACATCATATCATGATTTATAGGTTTTTATTCTCTTGAGATTGGTTGAAAAAAATCAAAAAGAAAAAGAAAAAAAGAGAGAGAGAAAAAAAAGGCATTCAAAAAGAAAAGAAAAGAAAAATATAGAAAAAAAATTCATTGAAGAGAAATTTTATTGAAAATAATAATAATAAAAGAAAAGAAAAATATAGAAAAAAAATTCATTGAAGAGAAATTTTATTGAAAATAATAATAATAATAAAATCATTGATATGATGTGCAATTTTTTCTAGAAATAAAAAGTGAGTGTAATGATGATGTTTGGTGAGTTGGATGCGCATCTAAGGGAGAGGATGAGAGTTGTTATCTTTCAGGGAGAAGGAAGTAGATTTCTTGTAAGCACTGTTAATGGGCATATTTAACATCATAATAGTTCATTGTTTTATGTCTTCTTTCTTTCACATTCATACCACATCTTCATATATCTTGTTTCTTTGTGCTTCATTGTGATATGCATGAGTTGTTCTTCATGGATATGATAAGACTTCGGAATCATGAAAACTTGTGTTTATAATGGTGGAGATTAGAAGACATGCAAGCATATGGTAGTGAAACATCATGAGTTGCATTGAGTGGAAACTCTAGTTATTTACATGCTATTGAGAGTGAGAGCACCACCATCATATACCTTGTGAGAATTACATCAAGTTTTAGTTTAATCATGTGCTTGAAATCACCATGCTTATTGACTTGTGTATGAATTGGTCTCTTTATGCCTTGATCTATGAAAACTTGATAATCCTAAGTAGCTACCTTTTACTTTCTTTGAAGTATTGATATGAGTTACTTAGGGAGATGCTTGTTTTCTTTCCTTGCCCGAGACGTGCAAGAATAAGTGTAGGGGAATTAATAACACACGTTTTCATAGTTTATTTTTGGTTCTAAAACTTGATATTTTGACCCTCTCGTTGTGTAACTATTGAATATTAATATATATTATGAGTAGGAACTTATTTTAGACTATATTGCTTATTCCTACAAATTTTAGGTTGAATCTAATAATTTTTATGTATTTTTGTAGGATACTTAAAGAGCCATGAAGTTGAGCCAAGTTGCAGCGCATTTGAAAGTGTCTAGAGATTATTTGGGGTGTTTCAAAGGCTCTCAGAGCCGTGTTTCACCTCTCCAGGCCGTGTCTCACAAGGCATGGCCGTGCCCCACCTTGCCCAGGCTGTGTCTCATGAGGCACGGTCGTGTCTCATGAGACACGGCCGTGTCTCATGAGGCACGGCTGTGCCTCATCTTCCCGTGGGTCAAGACACGACCATGTCTCGACTAGACTGCACTGCAGATCAAAACTAAAATGGCTATAACTTTTAGCTTAGATTGAACCACGGGACGTGCCATATATCAAATGACGAGAACTTCAAGATCTACAACTTTTCTTCAGAGAGTTCAATGAAATTCGGCCTCTAAGATATGCTAAAAGGCCCCACAATGCCACTTCTACATAATACTTCTTAATCTGGGCCGTGTCTATCTTATCGAAGGTCACCCTCTCTAGGTCGTGTCTAATAGGCACAACCGTGCATATTTTCCAGAATAGCAACTTCTCCAGGACGTGCCTCCTCTTGACATGGCCGTGCCTCACTTTTCCAGGGTCCAAACACGGCCGTGTCTTAGCTGGACTGCTCTGCAGACTAAAACTAAAATGGTCATAACTTTTTGCTCCGATCGAACCATGGGTTGTACCACTTACCAAAATGAAGATAACTTCAAGATCTACAACTTTGATTCAGGTGGTTCAGACAGATTCGGCCTCTACGCCCGTGCCCCCCAAACAGAGGGGTGCTTACCCCAAGTCGTGCCTTGAGGCACGGCTGTGTCGCTGAGCAGTCCAAGGGGGTATAAAAGTTGATTTTTACCAAGAAAAAGGTATTCTCTCCTTGGGATTCACCCTAGCCGCTACCTACCTCCATTTCTTCATCACCATCTCCATTCATTGCCCCGGAAAAGAAGGCGAGGAGATTTCTTTTCTTCAATCCGACCACCTTCCATTCATCAAGGAGCCAAGAAGATCTTCTTCTCCTTCACGTCATCTCATCCATCCATATCATCTCCGGATTGCTTCGAAGTTGGGAATTCCTTCCTTCGGTGCACCACTCGTGGAGTCCGCTTCGCTTCGCGTCCACCTTCGGCGAGAACCTTAGGGAGAATCATTAGATTTACTATTCTTCCATTTCTGAGTATAGACTAGACTTTTGGCATACCAAGTGTTTGTTTAAATTCCCCTTATAGTTTTGAATATTGTTTGTCCTTAGATTTCTCTTGCTTGTTTCTTTGTTTATGCACTTATTTACTTGTTGCACTCTTTACTTTATTAATGCAATTTGTTCTTGATAGTTAGTGTTCTTTCCATTGTTTAGAATTAGTACTTAAGACAACAACCCCCCATCCAATCCAAAAAGAGAAAAAAATTCAAATCCCCAATTGCAATAACTTCTAGAATTACCACATACCATCTACAATCATTGGGAGACGACTCGAGTTGCCCTATACTACTTTAGTTAGGGGATTCAGTATTAATTAAATTGACGTGCTCATTTAGATGACAATCTGAGCCACGCATCAATTTTTTACGTCGTTGCCGGGGATTGGTAGCGGTGTTTAGGTAGTTCTAGATTATTTTTGCTTTGAACTTTGCTTGCTAGGGAACAATACTCACCGCCTTTGGCCATGAAATAAATCCATTTTTAAAAAAATTCCTTCATTTAGACCACATTTTCATTTTTGCAAAAATTTACTTTTCATTTCTCAATTTTATTTTCATATACTTTTATTGCTGTGGTGGTCACAAAAATTTATTAAAAAAATCATTTGATGCTTCAATTCCTCATTATACTTGACTTTGTTATGTATTGTTTCTACACCTTGTTGTATCTTGATTGTGTGTTTGCTTTCAGGTGAGACTATAGTGCATGACATGAATATTTGAAGAGCTATTAGTTGAAGACAATTCAGAGATTATCAGAACATTTCATACATTACAGAGAGCCCAGAGGAATTCAGTGAACAACTACATGACATTCTATAACAATTACAATTACAACAACAACACTCTCGGGGTACAAGATTTTTCTTATCAACCTCCTTACACCCAATATCCTGAACCTGAATTGGAATTCGAGCTTAGATTAGAGAGTCGCTTAGATGGGATCGAAACACTCATCAGACAGATGACTCTTGGTCAGAATCAACAATCAGCTTCACATGCAGTTCAACCAATGCAATTTTGTAAAATATGTGCTAGTGCAATGCATTCTACTGATATCTGCTCTTCACGACAATCATATGAAGGATTTCCTTTCCCAGATCAAGTGGAAACACCAAATATGTATCAGAGCAGCCCTCAATATCAGAACAACCATATGTCATTTACCTACAATTCTGAATGGAGGGATTACTCAGATCTGAGATATGGAAACGATTTTGAACAGCAATCCCAATTTTGCACAGCAGCAGCCCAACTTTGAACAACAACCATTCCAGTCTTATCCAACAAACTTTCAGAGGCCTCTAGAATTTCAGAATAACCCAATTCAGTATGAGCCTCCACAGGTCCAACATTCTTATCCAGACACTTCCAGACAAGAACTGAAGGACATGTTGCAACAACTTATCTTGCAACAACAAGAAATCAATCAACAATTTCAGCAGATGAGTCAGATGACTACTACTATCAGTCAGCTTCAGTCTCAGGGGTCCAATGAGCCTCCATCCCCACCATCTCAGTCATTTCTGAATCCCATAGGGGATGAGAGTGTTATTGTTTTCCGACATGTGTCTGATCAGGACATGGAGCATGATGTTGATTTATCTTCAGATGGAGTTGACCAAGTGAGTGTAGGGGATGTCATTGAACCCTAAGGATCACCACTATTGATTCTCAATCCAAAAACTATATTCCTTTGAGATTTTTAATCAATCCAGTAGATAGGAACTTATTTTGGGTACTCAAATCTGTTTTAAACTGATCTCTTTTGTGCTATTACATATGCATGCACTGACTAATTTTTTTTTTTGTTTTCTTTTTTACTTAACTAACATTGTTTTCTTATTATCTTAGAAAATTCAGGTTTACCCTAGAACTTGTGGGGGGAAGCTATATTATTGGCAAATCACATTTTCAATAAAATCCCTCATAAGAAAATTGATAAAATATCATACGAACTATGGAAAGGCCGCGAGCCATCATACAAATACTTGAAAGTGTGGGGGTGCTTGGCAAAAGTCAAAGTACCCAAGCCATAACAGTAGTACATATCATTTCACAGTTCACAAGTCAGACATTCCTGATACTCATGTGAGGGCAACCCGGTGCACGAAGCTCCCGCCATGCGGGGTCCGGGGAATGGATCCATTGTACGCAGCCTTACCTTGACTTTGGCAAGAGGCTGTTTCAAGGATTTGAACCCGTGACCTCTAGGTCACATGGCAGCAATCTTACCATTGTGCCAAGGCTCCCCTTCCGAAAATCTTGGAATACGATATTCTTTGAAAATATATTTCGAAATAAAAAGGAAAACGTTCAAAGTGATAGCAACAGAAGTTCTAACGAAAATGACGTTTTTGAACTTAGTTGTCGTAAAAGAACTATTGACGATTAAAGCGAAGAGCCATGTTGTAGCAAATGAGCTAGAGTTGAGAAATCAGGTCGAACTTCATGACTCTTATGTCGGAAATGGGCCCAAGAACATTAAGCGAAGCTCTCTTTAGTCCCGACGCCCCATTATGGAAAGAAGCTATCAATAGTGAAATTGAGTCTATCATGAATAACTATATTTGAGAATTAGTGGACCTTCCTTCTAGTACTAAACCATCATGTTGTAAGTGGATACTAAAATGCAAGTATAAAGCTGATGGATCGATTGACAAGTATAAGACCAGACTTGTAGTCAAAGGGTTCAAGCAAAAGGAAGACCTTGACTACTTCGATACCTACTCACCGGTGCTAAGGATTGCGTCCATACGAATACTAATAGTCATCGTAGCACTGTATGACCTTGAAATACATCAAATGGATATTAAGATTGCATTCTTAAATGGTGAATTAGAAGAAAAAATCTATATGGAACAACCCGAGAGGTTCGTAGCTCCAAGAAAAGAGGAAAAAGTGTGTCGACTTATTAAGTCATTGCACAGACTTAAACTGTTGGTGCCCCAACTAGTTTTGATGTGATCAACTAGGTTAAGTTAGGTCATATGTTGTTCTAATCCCTCTGCTAAGTGTGTAGGAACTTAAGTACGGAGGAAGTCGAGCGTAAGACGTAGCGGACGAGAATGATTGCACGGGGAAGTGAGCCGACAAACTCGGTGCAATCAGAGGGACGTGGAAGCTACGGAAGAGTACGCCGGTGGAGCAAGAAGGACGTGTGCAAAGTTCGAGAGACGAGAAGCCAGGAGAAAACACGCTCGAGGGGCAAAAGGTCGGAGTCAGATTCGAGTGAGCCTAACTCCGGTTGGCCAGGAATCACCCAACCGAAGATTCTACAAAAAGTCAATAAAAGTCAAATTATTGACTTTGACCATTGACTTTAATCAGAAAAGAAGACTTAGACTTAGACCTTTTGGACGTGGCTGTTGGAAAAAAGAAGAAGAAAAAAAATAATAAGATTTATCTTTTATCATATAAAAGATAAATACTTAATTTTTATTAAGAAAAATTTTCTTTATCTTTTATTAAAGATAAAGTTTATCCTTATTTAATTAACGCTTGAGATTTAATGTTATCTCCGATCCGATCAATGGTTGGGATCACATCAACGACCAAGAGAAAGTTCATTTATGATCAAAGATCCAGATCTATTCTCTTTGACTATAAATAAGACTTAGAATTCTAGAACTCATATTATCAATTACTTTTGTCATTTTCTCTAAGTCTCAGTGCTACAACTGTAAAGGCTTCTCCGCCTAAAGGAGTTTTGTTTGAGCATCAATTGCCTTGGAAGCAACGACAGAGTTGCAACCAAGTTTTTTTAAGAAAAGGAATGTCTATTCTGCAACCTTGCTTAAACCGTCTATTCACCCCCCTCTAGTCGGTCCAACCCGATCCAACAAGTGGTATCAGAGTCAAGTTCACTTTTGAATGACTAACCGCCCGATAAAGCAACAAGATGATGGCCAGAGTGCATATCCATCCACCCAAATTCGAAGGGGATTTCACCGTCTGGAAAAATAAAATAGAAGTATTTTTTCGTACTGATTTCGATGTTTTATTATCTATTAAATATGATTTTGCAGTTCCAAAAGATATGGGGATGAAAAAGAAAAAAGCCTATGGAATAAGAAGAAGCAATTTGAGTTCGTTGCCAACGGTAATGTCACATCCCGAGAGATGGCTGTCCAAAAAATTTGGCAACATCTCCCCTGTAACAATTCAATTTTCCTGAACACATTTTTAATGGAAAAAGGCCCACACGACCATCTACAATCTAACATACATACACCAGGGCCCACACGGCTATAACTACTTACATACACACATGCATCAACTATAATAACCATCACTACAACAAATCCACATTCACCAACGACAATACCAAGATACCACGATAATGCTCACCATAAAAATCCAACGATAATTCCACAAACCCTACAACCAAGTAAAATCCGAAACCAAAAAATCATACGAAGTACTCAACGATCCAAAAGCATATGAAGGATGACCAATTTTGCCTTACTGTGAGATGGGAGCAATCCGGCATAACTCCAAGCTCTGATGTCCTTATTTACTATCGTCTTAATACGAACAAGGTGCACTAACCTGTACCTGCAACCGGAAGCCAAAGAATGTAGATAGTTAGCCAAAGGCTAAGTGGGTAATCAGAAAAGATGTGCATGAATTTAATATTGTTTAAGAAGCCAAGGGAAATAGAGTATATCATAATTCTCAATGTCATTTTAAGCTCTTCTCAAAGTCTTCCTAATATAAATATATCCATTTATCATTATCTCCAGTTATTACTATCTAAATCAGATAACAAGTTCATATATTAACTTCATTATCATACTTTATCATCCATTATGATAATTTCTCAGTCTTGATTGTTTAATCATGTCATATCCCGTTATCATCGGTATTATCTCAATATGATCAATTAATATCATCGGTGTTAACAGGTGCATAAGCAATACAATGAGAGCCAATATCATCAGAGTAGAAAAATCATAAAATCTCATAATCTAGGCTAACAGCGCCTCTTCAGAATATATCGTCGCATACGCTATCTAACGTATGAGCTCTCTCTTTAGCCCTCACCGGTGGAAGACAGATAAACACTGACCGCGGCCTCTGCCCTACCACAACGATATGTGGCTGGTCACGTGCTCTGGACCGAGGATTACGTCTCGCACCATTACTCAGGTATACAGTTCAGTACTCTAGTATATAACTCTGGTATAATTAATACCTTTCAATATTTATCAATTTCTTTTAACTCGTTTCATGTTATATTTTTTTCATCAATTATCATCATTATTACATTCTCATTATGTATCTTCATGATTTGGTCTGAACGACCAACTCAACCAAATTAAATATTATTCATTCATTTAGGTATCACAATCAAGTTTGCAGGTAAAGATAAGTATCAACTAGATGTAGTATCAACAACATGAAAAATAAAAGGTCAAGCAGTATAAAAAGATAAGTATTAATAGCAGAGTAAATGAGAATATCTATTTGAATTTTGAAAACACCCTTTCCCATTTTACTTCCCCCAGATGAACCCACGTGCGAACAGAGAATTAGTCAATTATTTACCCTTTAATAATTTAATTACTTTAGCCCTATTTCAGTATATTAAAGCTCATTCAATCCCCTTTTTGAAAATAATTATATCCTCTATATAACTTAATTTTCGCCGGCGCCGGGCGCGTCGACCGCGGCCGGTCTCCGACCGTGATATATCCACTTAATTCGGATTCCGACTGAATCACGGCCGGAGACGCGTCGACCGCGGCCGGTCTCCGACCGTGATTCGGCCGGAATCCGACCGATTTCGGTCGGAATACGACCACCAGATCCGGCGTCGGTGAGTTGCGCATCCATCGCCGCCGGTCCGATGGCCGGAGATGGCCGGACGACGGTGAACAGCGGCGGAGAAGCGGCAAACGTCCGAGGAGAAGTACTGTGCATCGCGAAAAATGAACGGCTGTGATCGAGTAGCGCACGGGAGCGCAGGGAACCGTCGCGCAGCAGAGCAAAATTATATATATATATATATAACATGAAACCAACACGAGTTATTTAACCCTCCAATGGTTTACTTTCTACTAAAACTCATTTCACTAATGGACATGCAACAAATAATACCAGTAAGCCTCTCACCATTAACATAATATCATACGATTGGAATTTTAACCAAAACTATGTCTATCTTTAATTAATATATTTTGTTACCAAATACCTAAAGGTATTGAAATTGTTCTTTCCATTCTGACCCAAGAGACGTCTAAAGACAACATAAAATTTGTGAAGAAAGCATGCACAACCGTAGAAACTTAATTTAAACCTTAAGAATATGACATGTGTTTTAACTAAATTCCTTGTCTCATAACCTTCATTTGAAATGATTGGTCCTCCCGAATCCTTCCTAAACTGCAGAACACCCATCTAGCGTAGGTTAATCTCTAACCAACGTTCATCAAAATGGCTAAATCAATGCACACATTGTAACCCAGCATCCATGCCATGCGAAAGAAGGGCCAATTAGAAGCAACAAGCAGAACAAACCTCGAAAAGGATAAAAGAGACCGAAAACCCTAGATAAATTCAGAGGGAGTTGCAAAGAAGAAATGGTGAAGTCGTCTGCTTCCTCGATCGCTGTTGGCTCAGTACTGTTCGGAGTTCTCGGCGGGCAAAAAGGGATTTGGTTAGAGCTGCGCTGCTCGATCTTTGGCGGGCGGCGAAGGTAGCGACGACGGCGGTGCAGAAGATGGGAGAGCAGAGGCGGTGATCTTCACGCGGTGGTAATGGTAGGGACGGCGGCGTCGTGTGCTCCGGGAACAGGGCATCGTGATAAAGGGCTATCGCACGGAGGCGCAGCGGCAGAGTAGCAGCAGGTCACGGTAGCTTCGCGAGTTGGCGGCAGCAGGGCGATTGCGGGGGTCGGCGGCCGTCGTCTTTGAAAAAGGGGCGATCGGGCACAGTGCGGACAGAAGGCGGGGGCTCGCGGGGTCAGCGTTGGCTCGATTTAGGGCTTGCTCCGTCGGTGTTCGGCTTATAAAGCCTAACATCCGTGGTTTCCGACGTCGAGCGCAGGCGTGCGACGGCGTCCGCGTCGGTTCCGGCAAACCCGGTCATCGTGCGATGGCGGATCGCGCGGAAGATGAGACGGGGTCACGGGTTGTAGTTTTAACGAGGAGTGAACAGTTAAACTTAAACCGGGTTTGAATTTGAGCTAAACCGGTTTAAAAATTTAGGATTTACAATAACAATTGAACCGGTTATTGTAGCACACTAAGTTCAATTTTGATTCGTTTGGTGCACTAATCAAACAAACTCAGATTTGATCCAAACAAGTTTTGTTTGATTTGTCTTTGCGAGACGAATTTTTTCATCCTCTTTATTTTGTCATAAAATTAATCTAATTCTAAATCCGACCTATTAATCTAAATGACCTTGGCTAATTTGGGTTTCAACCCACTTAATTCGGTCTAATAACAAAACTCAACCTTTAATTTGGTTAAATTTTATCCTAAAACTTTTGATATCTTACAGGTAAGGCCGAGTTCCACCTCCTAACGGTCTTACCTACTCAAGAAGTGAATCAGATCAGCACCTATCACTCCGTGAAAGAACTGTGGGAGAAGTTCTTAAAACTTCATGAGGATACCTCAAAAGTCAAGTCAACAAGGAAGAATCTTCTACGGAATCAATTGACAAATCTACAAATGATGGAAGGAAAAACAGTGGCAGAACTTCACGCCAAAATTAAGGAGCTAATCTCCGGACTCACCCAACTCGGCGAATCAGTAAGTAATTGCGATTCTATTCAATATGCCCTCAACGCCTTCCCGAGAACCCAAGAGTGGAGTACAATCGTCGATGCCTATTATATTTCCAAGGATTTAGAGGTAAGTATGCTAGATGAAATATTTTCTATTTTTGAATTACATGAATCTCAGTGTGCAAGATCTAGAAAGATAGACAACATTGCCCTGAACACAAGGAGAACGGAAAAGGGATCAAAATTCTCGACGGACGACAAAGAGATAACACAAATGGTATGGACCTTTAAAAGTTTTTTTAAGTTAATAAGTTTTCAAGGATGTAGAAGATAAGGCGATCTCCGAAGAAACGTACTGTCCGATGCTATAACTGCAACGAGGGAGACATCTAAAAGACCAGTGTCCCAAACTCAAGAACCAGCCAAAAAAAGAAGGCATTGAAAGCCACCTGGGACAAGACCTCATCTGACGAATCAGAAACTCAGGAGTACGCCGGACATACGCTGATGGCAAGTCATCAAGAAGAGAGTACTGGTGAAGGGGGAGCAACATCAGAAGAAAGTAACAACGAAGGGGGAGCCTTTCTTTTCAAAAGCGGCCTGGTAAGTGAGGTATGTTTTCTTCCTCACGATCAGTTATACGCTGGAATAAAAGTAATGCTCAAGGCTAACTATAAATTAGAAAATGAAAATTCACATTTAAAAAATAAACTAGCCCTTGCATCTTCTTCTGATAACTCTATTAATGTTTTGAAGAATGAAAATGATAACTTGAACTTAGTTAAAAAATTAGAACTTGATATTTCATGCTTACGCTAAAAGAAAAATAGTTATCTTGATAATTTGAACTGGTATATTAAAAATCACAGGGGCCAAGTTAGAAAAATACTCAAATACTATATTTCTTTGAGATTTTTAATCAATCCAGTAGATATGAACTTATTTTGGATTCTCAAATATGTTTTAAACTGATCTCTTTTGTGCTATTACATATGTATGCACTGACTAATATTTTTTTTCTTTTCTTTTTTACTTAACTAACATTGTTTTCTTATTATCTTAGAAAATTTAGTTTGACTTATTTTTTAGTGATAAAAAATTATGTTTATATTTTCCCTCGATGCATAATTATGTTGTTCATCCACTGAGAATTTTATAAAAAAAATTTAAATATTTTTTTAAATTTTCATTCAAAATTCAAATTTAAATTTTAAAAATAGATAAAAATATTATTTTTATAGATCCGATTTTTTAGGATTTAAATACAGTCAATAGAACTTAATATAATTTAAATACAAATTTTTGAAGTGTTTTTGAATTTTGAAATATTATTTTTCTAAAAATTCTTCTCTATGAATATTTATTTATTTTTTAAACTTAAATAGTGAATTTAAAGTTACAAGCTACCTCTCCTGATGCATTGACTTATCGATTGGACTCTTGTAAAGCGTCAGCATGCATACACGCATTAATTTTCATTTATGTGGAGGATTGCTGGATATTGGATCTTAAAGGACCAATATAATTTTACGAAAAATTGGGGTGTCATCAATTGATAAAAGTCAAAATTGACTTCAAAATCGAAATCTATATTTCGCGTAGATAGATCTAGACTATTAATTTGCTCAAAATCGATTAAGAGTGAATGAGAAATTAATTGTTCAAAGTTAGCCCAGAAAAGGATGCACCTGCGAGCCCGCCACCCGCCACACGTGTAATGGGCGCTTTATTGACGCACTTTGCACTTCGCACGATGGATCACATGTGACGCAATCTGGAGCGTTAGATCATGAAGAGTCACAATCTGACCGTTGGTGATGAGACTTGATTTGAAATGTCAGATCGAATGTATCATTGGATTCAGATCTGACAATTGATAACAAAGGGGGATCTGAAGGGTTACAACCCTCCAGATCTGACGGATGAGATTAAAGAGCGATATGAAGGGTTACAATTCTCCAGATCGAATGATCCAGATAAATCCTACCTCAAAAGTCACAGTCACTTACCAAAGAGTACCCTACCTTTTCACTCTGTATAAATAGCTCCCTTCATATATTGAAAATTTATCAAATCAACTCATCAATTGAATCATTCAATAAATTTACATCTCATCTTTTGCATTCGAAATTCAAAAAGTCTACGAAAAAGTTTACATCTTTTGCTACTATTTCGAAACTTTAAATGATCTGATATCAATTTATATCCTCCCAGGCATCCACCCACAAACAACTCCTACCCCAATCCCATCCAGGCTAGTATTGGATTTAGAAGAAGGACTTTAAATTTGCTTCAGCATGTGCACGAGCTCAGAGCTGAGCATGCGTTGCGTTGGGTGGAGACAACGTCAAAGATGCTTCATGCTCCCAGCTCGAAAGGCCCCGGCACTGTTAAAGCGAGAAACATCTCACCTGACGCTCACCGATCGATCCATACTGCCAAATGCTGCAAGCCAACTCACTCTTTAATTTGTTCTGCATAATCAAGCATACAAACAAACTCCTGCGACGCCAGCAGTCCTCTGTGCTCGCTCACTCGGTCAATAAGTCACTGCACTCCAGCTTGGAAATGGTACTGCTGCCCACTCCCATTAACGTTTCTGCCACCTCTGTACAAGTTTATCTATCTGTAAATATATATAAATGGTTAAAGGGCCCTGTAGCATCACCACATCCACATAGAGGAATCGAATTCAGCTTCGAGTTCAAGCAAGTGATGATGATGATGATAATGATGATGGTAGACACCAATCTAGTAGTTTCATTTCAAAAGTGAAGGAGACAAGCAAAAGAATTCATGAGCCAGTGCTGCTCCTCTTTTCCACAGGAGGTCCACCATGAACGTAGATTGTGAGTAGGTATGGTAGCACAATTCTAATGGAGAATATGACACAACATAATCCGATCAAAAGAAATAAAAGAGAACATGACGATCTTACTAAGGTCTTGTGAAGAAACGACATGAGTAGAGAACACAGATAAACTTGTTACACTAACACAACTATAGATATTGTTATGGGAGTAAGGATACGAGCGGGGTTAACCAAGTCACAAAAAGTGATAGGGTCAGTCGCACCCAAGGAGGTACGTGGCACCTCATGTAACCCCTCCTGTTCGTGCGCATATGCCCCCTCCTCGCTCGCCCTTCTGGGGGCGAACCGAAGTCCACTTCGGTTCGGTTGTGCCCCTCCTCGCTCGCCCTTCTGGGGGCGAACCGAAGTCCACTTCGGTTCGGTTGTGCCCCTCCTCATTCGCCCTTCTGGGAGCGAACCGAAGTCCATTTCGGTTCAGCTGTGCTCCTCACTCGCCATTCTGAGGGCGAACCGAAGTCCACTTCGGTTCGGTTGTGCCCCCTCATTCGCCCTCATCCATTTCGCCCTCCTCACTCGCCATTCTGAGGGCGAACCGAAGTCCACGTCGGTTCGGTTATCTGCCTCGTGTACCGTTCTGGAGCCAAGCCGAAGCCCCCTTCGGTTAGGCTATAGAAATAGTAAGGTCTCCAGTCAAGGTGGACATCGCTTCGGCTCAGAATAAACTTCATTAATATAATACCGAATCCGATGCCACTTAGGTATCAACGGCAAAGACCCCCATGCATCTCTCCTGATACACATCGGCTCTTCAATGTTCCCATTGAAGGCAGTACCGCGAGCCTCACCAGTTCCCAAGGGCCACTCCGTCCATCATTTATTATGATAACCCCACGTGTCCTTTCACTTGTTTCATCACGGCAAAGCACGTGATTGAGGAGATCGTTCCTTTCATGCAAGTCAACACTGACACGTGTTCACAGAATAGGTCATACCTTTGGCCACGCCCTCCGACATTCCATCGGACACAATCATAACACTGGTGGAACCTTCTGAGTCATGTCAGAGATGTGACGCTTCAGGCTCTCCTTCCTTAAAAAGGGTTAGTGTTGCGGTGGAGAAAGGTATGCACACACGAGCTCTCGCACTCTCTTCTTCCCGTCTTCCTCATTTTCTCTTCTCCACTCGCTAACTTAAGCATCGGAGTGGTCGCACCAGGGGACACCCCTGGCCCTCCATCTCACGTGCTATTCTCCCTGCAGGATCTTCGTCCACCCTGAGAAGGAGATCTCCAGCGAGGTGCTATAGAGGGAGCTAGCCAGTTCATCCGGAGGCGCATCTCAACAGGAACAAATATGATGCAATTCAAATTCAGAAAAAGTGAGGATTCAACTATTTATATGTCTGATAGATAAGAATAAGAAAGATTATATATGATTTATTGTAACTCTAGACTCACTTATGTAACTCTATATGGTCTCATAACACCACCAAGAACACAGTAATCAAATTATATAGCTAAATTAACAGAACACATAAGTAATATACTATCTAAGCATAGGAGTTTGTTATAATTCACATCGCACCCAGCAAAATCTCCTTGTTTTTCCCTCTTCAACTTTGGCTGGAGCTCACTGATCAAGTTCATGATGCTCTGGCTAACTTTGAATCAGCTGGATCCACTGAGTTAACAGGTTGACCATGAGGAGCAGTTGATATTAATGTAATTATAAATGTCATGTCATCAATTAAATAAGTCAAATATTAATGTGGTCAAATTATGATTAAGGAATTTGGCTTAAGGGCTTAATTGTCATGAATATAAAAGTGTGGATACCACATGTGCAATTTCTAATTTGTTGAGGGGCCAAATTAGAAATAAGCAAATAAAGATAATTATAAAAGGGGTTATGGTCCCAGTTTGCAGAACGACGCTTTTAGTTTTGTTCCCCATCGACAAAACTCTCTGGAATCTAAGGAAAATCTGCAAATTGAAGATCTTGACTCTAGATCGACTGCAAATCATGAATCCTGGTATGCTTCCGCAATTCTGATTATTATACTTGTGATTTCTTGAGAATTGAGTAGAGTTTAGGGTTTTCTATTAAGATTACCCTATCGATTTTTCCTACAATGGTATCAGAGCCAGGTTTGTTGCTCTAAATTCTTAAGAAATTATTCTATTTTGGTTGTTCATATGTCTACTGTTCTGTTCTGTTTTTCATCCGTTTGTTCATCGTCGGACATGGAGAAATTGATTTTGGGATTTGGCCGTCGGAATACGGAATAAATCGACCAAATCCTGGTCGATTTCTGACGGCATAAGTGATCCATGACGAATGATCATGTTGAGATGAGAAATCGTCAGAAATTACTGTCGAAAATCATCGTTGTTGGAAATCTGTCTTCTTGAGAATCACTGCGGTGGTTCGGACAGAACGACGGTAACAACAATTTATTGTTTTTATTATTATTATTTTTAAAATATGGACGGTTGCGTCAGTTTTAAAAATGCAGCGACGTGGTTTTTTGCGTCGGTTTGGAAACGACGTGGGAAGCGATGAGGCAATGAACGATGTGGTTTACGTTAGATTTTGGATTTAAAAAAAAAAAAACCGTCACGAAAAAACCAAAAATGTCCACATGCATTTGGAAAAACCAGATTGCATTTGAAAATTCAAATGTGGTATAATTGTGGGCCCATGGATTCAATTATCATGGGAACCAACGTCCATTTAAATTTGGAAGTATTAAGAATTTATTTTTCTTTATAACAGTTAATTATTTGGATAAAATACTTAAGATTAATGAATGGAAAAAATTTTCAAATTTATACCATTATGGTATGGGCTTAATTTACAATTTTAATTATTTGGATAAAATAATTAATAATTAAATAATAATAATTATTTTATAATACTGATTTAAATTTTTAATTGGATTGTATGGGTTTTATTAATATCTATTATTTCAAATTAAATTAAATTTGAATTATATGTCACCAAAGTGACCTCTGATATTTGAATTTAATTTTATTTGATATATTGAGATATTATTAAGGTATTAAATAAAGTGTGAATGTATAAATTTATGTAAGTATTAATCGGCCCAAAGGAAGATTTATATTTACAAAATTATACATTTACTTGTGATAATAAACACGTAACACTTATAAGGTTTTTCATGAATTTAATAAATCGATCCAAAGATAGGTTTATTATTTGTCATGCATTATTGTTAGTGTTTGATTATTACAACAAGAGTACCACTTGCAAATAATATTACTGTCCAAAGACTTGATATTATTGTTGCACTAGGTATCTTATTGATGGGATTTACCATTTATATTTATTTATTCGACATGAGCATGTTATTTATGTTATATTCTTATGTTCTTTTTACAGCAAATGTTGCTACAATTTCTGCTAACTTAAGTTCAGTGCCGATCCTTAATGGAACAAATTTTAAGGATTGGAAAGAGAACATCCTTATTGTTCTTGGCTGCATGGATTTAGATCTTGCGATTAGGACAGAGCAACCTACTACTCCTACAGTTTCTAGTACCTCTGAACAGAGGGCTAATTATGAGAAGTGGGATCGCTCTAACCGCATGAGTCTTATGATCATCAAGCGCGGCATACCTGAGGCTTTTAGAGGTGCGGTGTCTGATAGTGTCACCAAAGCTAAGGAATATCTCGATGAGATTGAGAAGCGCTTTGCCAAAAGCGATAAAGCGGAAACAAGCACAATTCTGAAAAGCTTGATTTCCATGAAGTATAAAGGCAAGGGAAATGTTCGGGAATATATTATGGAAATGTCCCACCTTGCATCAAGGTTGAAGGCACTTAAACTTGAATTGTCGGACGACATGCTTGTGCATTTAGTGCTTATTTCTCTTCCAAATCAGTTCAGTCAGTTCAAAATCAGTTATAACTGTCAAAAGGAGAAATGGACTCTTAATGAGCTCATTTCATACTGTGTTCAAGAGGAAGAGAGATTGAAGCAAGATAAGGCTGAAAGTGCCCATTTGGCAAGCACCACTAAAGATAAGGGCAAGAAAAGATGGAATGAGGCTACTAAAGGTCCTTATGTGAAGAAACAAAAGCAGGATAATGACAAGAAAGGTTGTTTCTTCTGTAACAAGCCTGATCATGTAAAGAAAGAATGTCCTAAGTACCACGCATGGCGTGCGAAAAAGGGTACGTTTTTAAATTTGGTCTGTTCTGAAGTCAATTTAGCTTCAGTACCTAGAAACACTTGGTGGTTAGACTCCGGTGCTACTTCTAACATAAGTGTTTCTATGCAGGGTTGCCTGAGCTACCGAAAGCCAAATGATGCTGAAAGATGCATTTATGTGGGTGATGGCAAGTCGGTAGAAGTGGAAGCAATAGGGCATTTTAGATTGTTGTTAAGCACTGGTTATTATTTAGATTTAATAGATACTTTTGTTGTGCCGTCATTTAGACGGAATTTGGTTTCTGTTTCTAATTTGGACAAATTAGGTTATTGTTGTTCGTTTGGAAACAATCAGTTCAGTTTATCTATTAATTCTAATATTGTTGGAACCGGTTCACTTATACTTTATGACAATCTATATATGCTTGATATAAATGCTTCTTATATTGAGATTCTTAATGCTGAATCACGTGGTACTAAGCGTAAATTTAATGCTGAAAACTCAGGTGCATTATGGCACAGACGTTTAGGACACATCTCTAGAAATAGAGTTGAACGTCTTGTATCGGATGGTATTTTACATTCGATTGATTTTACAGATCTAAATATTTGTGTTGAATGCATTAAGGGCAAACAGACCAAAAGAAAGAAAGAGGGTGCATATAGAGCTACAGAAGTATTGGAATTGATACATACAGATGTTTGTGGACCATTTCCAACACCTTCTTGGAATGGTCAACAATATTTTGTATCATTCATTGATGATTATTCTAGATATGCATACTTATTTCTTATTTATGAAAAGGCTCAAACATTGGACGTTTTCAAATCATTTAAGGTTGAAGTTGAAAATCAACTCAACAAAAGAATTAAGAAAGTCAGATCTGATCGTGGTGGTGAATACTACGGTAGATATGACGGTTCAGGTGAACAACGTCCAGGACCTTTTGCTAAATACCTAGAGGAGTGTGGAATCGTCCCACAGTACACCATGCCAGGCTCACCAAGCATGAATGGTGTGGCTGAACGACGAAATCGGACTCTTAAGGATATGGTAAGGAGTATGATTAGTCATTCAACCTTACCAGAGTCACTCTGGGGAGAAGCATTAAAGACTGCAGCTTACATTCTAAATCGAGTACCCACTAAAGCAACTACTAAAACACCTTTTGAGCTTTGGACAAGGCGAAAGCCAAGTCTAAAACATTTTCATATTTGGGGATGTCCAGCTGAGGCTAGACCGTATAGGCCTCATGAAAAGAAACTGGACTCCAGAACAGTAAGTAGTTACTTTATTGGATATTCTGAGCGATCACGGGGCTATAAGTTTTATGATCCTAAGGTAAAGACAATCTTTGAGACGGGAACTGCAACGTTCTTTGAGGATATTGAGTTTGGGGGGAAGAATAAAGTAGCAGACATTGTCTTTGAGGAGGAATGTATTCCCACTACTCTTCAAGAGGAAATGGTATACCTTCCTATGATTGCTTCTGATAATAATCAGGATGCAATACAAGAACAACAAGACATTGTTAATCAACCCTCAGAAGAACAAACTCTACAGCCTCAAGAACTAGTGCAGACACAAGTGCCTTTACGTAGGTCCACTAGAGAAAGAAGGAGTGCTATTCCAGATGATTATATAATACTACTCCAAGAACATGAGGAAAATAATGGTATGATGAAGGATGATCCAATCAACTTTCATCAAGCCATGCAAGATTCAAATTCTCAAAAGTGGATCGAAGCAATGAATGAGGAGTATAAGTCAATGCAAGACAACAAAGTTTGGGAACTTGTCTTATTACCAGAAGGTGTGAAACCCATTGGTTGTAAATGGATTTTTAAAACCAAACGGGATTCAAATGGTAATGTAGAAAGATATAAAGCACGTCTTGTAGCTAAAGGTTATACTCAAAAATATGGGATTGACTTTAAAGAGACCTTTTCTCCAGTTTCAACGAAGGACTCTTTTAGGACAATCATGGCACTTGTCGCACACTTTGATATGGAACTCCATCAGATGGATGTTAAGACAGCTTTTCTCAATGGAGACATTGAGGAAACAATCTATATGGTGCAACCAGAACACTTTGTCTCAGGAGATCCAAAGAGTATGGTTTGCAAACTTAAGAAATCCATCTATGGATTAAAGCAGGCTTCTCGTCAATGGTATCATAAATTTCATCAAATTATCATCTCATTTGGTTTTGAGGTGAATGTGGTAGATGATTGTGTATATCATAAGTTCAGTGGGAGTAAACATATCTTTCTGGTTCTATATGTTGATGATATTTTACTTGCCACAAATGATATAGCTATGTTAAATGATACTAAGAGATTTCTTTCTAAAAATTTTGAAATGAAAGATCTTGGTAATGCATCTTTTGTATTAGGAATCCAAATACACCGAGATCGTTCTCGAGGTATTCTTGGATTATCGCAAAAGAGCTATATCAATAAGGTGCTTGAAAGATTTGGCATGAAAGATTGTAAACCAGGTAGCACCCCGGTCGCTAAAGGAGACAAGTTTAGTCTTAAACAGTGCCCTAAAGGAAGCCTCGAGACTCAAGAAATGCAAAAGATTCCCTATGCTTCGGCAGTAGGAAGTCTTATGTATGCTCAAGTTTGTACGCGTCCGGATATTGCGTACATTGTTGGAGTGTTGGGCAGATATTTGAGCAACCCAGGAATGGATCATTGGAAAGCAGCAAAGAGAGTAATGAGATATTTAAAAAGAACTAGTGAATACATGCTCACATATAAGAGGTCAGATACTCTTGAGATCATGGGATATTCTGACTCTGATTTTGCGGGATGCCAAGATAGTATGAGATCCACTTCAGGCTATGTTTTTCTATTGGCTGGCGGAGCTATCTCTTGGAGAAGTGCTAAACAAGCACTGACAGCTTCTTCCACCATGGCAGCAGAATTTATAGCATGTTATGAGGCATCAAATCATGCAATATGGCTGAAAAATTTTGTCTCTGGGCTGCGTATTTTGGGAATGGTTGAGAGACCATTGAAGTTATTTTGTGATAATAAATCAGCTGTATTATATTCCAACAACAATAGGAGCTCGACAAAATCGAAGCACATCGATATCAAGTTCCTTGTTGTGAAAGAAAGAGTACAAAGTGGACAGATTTCGATAGAACACATAGGCACAAACTCCATGATAGCAGATCCTTTTACAAAGGGTTTACCACCCAATGTCTTCTATGAGCATACCACTCATATGGGTGTTATTCAATTTGGTGAAATCTAGATCTAGTGGGAGTTTGTACTATATATGTTTTCTATATATGTTTGGTTATATACCAAGATTTTTCTGATCAGATATAAAGTTTAATGTTTACTTCATTACACTTTGTACAATTTAAGTTAATGTTTTGATCTCACTTTGGTTAAGGAGGACCAGTTGAAAATTGACATGAATAGATCACCTTGCATGTAATTTTCATGCCACACATTCATGATTGATCTATGTCATTTGATTATATTGATGTACGTGACCACTGATGGTTTAGTTGTGATAGATACAACAAAGACTACATTGATCCTATGTCTATATAATTAATGGACGAGATTGTTAAGGAAGTCCTATGACTATGATGACAAAATTTTGAGCTCACTAAAGTTAACACATTTATAAATTTACATATATGATCCAGTGGGAGATTATTAGAATTTTGGGATCATTAATGTAATTATAAATGTCATGTCATCAATTAAATAAGTCAAATATTAATGTGGTCAAATTATGATTAAGGAATTTGGCTTAAGGGCTTAATTGTCATGAATATAAAAGTGTGGATACCACATGTGCAATTTCTAATTTGTTGAGGGGCCAAATTAGAAATAAGCAAATAAAGATAATTATAAAAGGGGTTATGGTCCCAGTTTGCAGAACGACGCTTTTAGTTTTGTTCCCCATCGACAAAACTCTCTGGAACCTAAGGAAAATCTGCAAATTGAAGATCTTGACTCAGAGATCGACTGCAAATCATGAATCCTGGTATGCTTCCGCAATTCTGATTATTATACTTGTGATTTCTTGAGAATTGAGTAGAGTTTAGGGTTTTCTATTAAGATTACCCTATCGATTTTTCCTACATTGAGGAGTCGACAGAGTCGGCGTAGCCCAGTCCGCCTCCGGTTCCGCCTCCAAACGTGGCTGCTGGCGTTTCCATCAGCGGACGGAGCGAGGGATGGATCGGGCGTGCGATGAAGGAGGAAGGGGGAAGGAGGAAGGAATGTTTTTATGGCTGCGCATATATTTATTATAATTCCTTCCTGGGGCAAGAATATCTATATATTATTTTCTTTCCAAATAATCAACGGGCGTTCCATTTAGCAAAAAAATATGTTTTTTTATCCTAATTATGAAAATGTCCATCTCCCCTTCATTTTTGATATTAAGAGCAAAAACCCCTCGTAATTTATCCCTTCTAGAGTATATGTGATTGGGACTACTAAGGCAACGACTTCACTTTTACCGTAACTAGTAATTCACCCGTGCAATGCACGGAACGTTATTTTATATAATTAATAATTAAAATTAATAAGTATAAGTGTTTGAATAAATAATTAAAATATAAATAAGCTAAATTGGCTATAGATTGTACAATTAGAAAAAAAAATTTATAAATTTTGAAAAACTTCCTTAAATACAACATTTGTTGTTGAATTTTTTTGTTTGTTGTCACTATCACATGCACGGAGAATTCTTTCTTGCCTCGCCACATGGACCGTGCATCATTAGATCCCGTACTACACCGTAATAAATATGATCATCTTTTTCATCAGGAATTTCGGCAGAAATGATACGATCAATTGCATCAGGAATTTGAGGAGAGTCTCGTGCAACCATTTTGCCAATGGCATCTTGAGAAATTTTTTTGTAAGCTATAAGATAAAATGTTCGATCAATTAATCATGGAACAAAAAAATAAATTAACCTACCAAAAAGTATGTTCTTATCAACAGAATATGTCTTCTTCAGTTCACTAAAAGATTTGAATTCATAAATCATCGATCAAAATGTATCATCAAAGATTTCGCATAGATGAGATTTTGCAATAAAATTAATCTTGTATTTATTTGTTGTTGTCTTATACTTCATTCGATTCTCTACAACAATGATATTTTTATGGCAAATACATGACCTTCTTTCAGAATGAGTTTCACTCTCTAAATGATCGGACGTTTTATTGTTCCATATATGCGTTCACCCTACAAATATATAGAAATAGTAAATATTTGTATTTTCTAACAGTAATCAAATATATACATAAAAAAATATACAACCTTGTTTTCATAAAAGACACACTCCAAGCTAAAATCGTCGTTGTTTCCATATGCAGGTAGATCGTAACAACGAACTAATCAGAGTTTCAACGTCCACTGCATTTCTGAAGGGTTAACCTCTCGGATGAGATTAAACAGAGGAGTCATTTTTTTATTTCAGCCTAAAGTGAGTGAGTGAAGATATTGCAATCCTAATTTATAGAGTGTATGCTTAGTTATTCAATATATTTAGGAATCTATATTATACCATTTAATAATAATAATTCAAGCATTAAAGTTTGTACTTAATATGGATTAAAATGCATTTAAAGATATGTAGTATTAATATGTATTAATATGGATGAAAAATTATATTATCAATCAATTATAGCTATGTAAGTTTGTTTCCATATAAATAAATATGTCTATTTATAGAAATGATGTTTAGACGAAAAAATTTTAGACAGACAATTCTGTTTTTTTATATATACAGATAATAATAATTCATGCATTAAATTTTATACTTAATATGAATTAAAATGCATTTAAAGATCGGTGGTATTAATATGAATTAATATGGATGAAAAGTTACATTATCAATTAATTATAGCTATGTAAGTTTGTTTCCATATAAATAAATATGTCTATTTATAGAAATGATGTTTAGGCGGAAAATTTTTAGACAAACAACTATGTTTTTATAAATATATAGATTTTTTTGTAAGCTATAAGATAAAATGTTCGATCAATTAATCATGGAACAAAAAAATAAATTAACCTACCAAAAAGTATGTTCTTATCAACAGAATATGTCTTCTTCAGTTCACTAAAAGACTTGAATTCATAAATCATCGATGAAAATGTATCATCAAAAATTTCGCATAGATGAGTTTTTGCAATAAAATTAATCTTGTATTTATTTGTTGTTGTCTTATACTTCATTCGATTCTCTACAACAATGATATTTTTATGGCAAATACATGACCTTCTTTCAGAATGAGTTTCACTCTCTAAATGATCGGACGTTTTATTGTTCCATATATGCGTTCACCCTACAAATATATAGAAATAGTAAATATTTGTATTTTCTAACAGTAATCAGATATATACATAAAAAATATACAACCTTGTTTTCATAAAAGACATACTCCAAGCTAAAATCGCCGTTGTTTCCATATGCAGGTAGATCGTAACAACGAACTAATCAGAGTTTCAACGTCCACTGCATTTCTGAAGGGTTAACCTCTCGGATGAGATTAAACAGAGGAGTCATTTTTTTATTTCAGCCTAAAGTGAGTGAGTGAAGATATTGCAATCCTAATTTATAGAGTGTATGCTTAGTTATTCAATATATTTAGGAATCTATATTTTACCATTTAATAATAATAATTCAAGCATTAAAGTTTGTACTTAATATGGATTAAAATGCATTTAAAGATATGTAGCATTAATATGTATTAATATGGATGAAAAATTATATTATCAATCAATTATAGCTATGTAAGTTTGTTTCCATATAAATAAATATGTCTATTTATAGAAATGATGTTTAGACGAAAAATTTTTAGACAGATAATTCTGTTTTTTTATATATACAGATAATAATAATTCATGCATTAAAGTTTATACTTAATATGAATTAAAATGCATTTAAAGATCGGTGGTATTAATATGGATTAATATGGATGAAAAGTTACATTATCAATCAATTATAGCTATGTAAGTTTGTTTCCATATAAATAAATATGTCTATTTATAGAAATGATGTTTAGGCGGGAAATTTTTAGACAAACAACTCTGTTTTTATAAATATATAGATTTTTTTTGTAAGCTATAAGATAAAATGTTCGATCAATTAATCATGGAACAAAAAAATAAATTAACCTACCAAAAAGTATGTTCTTATCAACAGAATATGTCTTCTTCAGTTCACTAAAAGACTTGAATTCATAAATCATCGATGAAAATGTATCATCAAAAATTTCGCATAGATGAGTTTTTGCAATAAAATTAATCTTGTATTTATTTGTTGTTGTCTTATACTTCATTCGATTCTCTACAACAATGATATTTTTATGGCAAATACATGACCTTCTTTCAGAATGAGTTTCACTCTCTAAATGATCGGACGTTTTATTGTTCCATATATGCGTTCACCCTACAAATATATAGAAATAGTAAATATTTGTATTTTCTAACAGTAATCAGATATATACATAAAAAAATATACAACCTTGTTTTCATAAAAGACACACTCCAAGCGAAAATCGTCGTTGTTTCCATATGCAGGTAGATCGTAACAACGAACTAATCAGAGTTTCAACGTCCACTGCATTTCTGAAGGGTTAACCTCTCGGATGAGATTAAACAGAGGAGTCATTTTTTTATTTCAGCCTAAAGTGAGTGAGTGAAGATATTGCAATCCTAATTTATAGAGTGTATGCTTAGTTATTCAATATATTTAGGAATCTATATTTTACCATTTAATAATAATAATTCAAGCATTAAAGTTTGTACTTAATATGGATTAAAATGCATTTAAAGATATGTAGTATTAATATGTATTAATATGGATGAAAAATTATATTATCAATCAATTATAGCTATATAAGTTTGTTTCCATATAAATAAATATGTCTATTTATAGAAATGATGTTTAGACGAAAAATTTTTAGACAGACAATTCTGTTTTTTTATATATACAGATAATAATAATTCATGCATTAAAATTTTATACTTAATATGAATTAAAATGCATTTAAAGATCGGTGGTATTAATATGGATTAATATGGATGAAAAGTTACATTATCAATCAATTATAGCTATGTTATAAATAAATATGTCTATTTATAGAAATGATGTTTAGGCGGGAAATTTTAGACAAACAATTCTGTTTATATATATATATAGATGTTTAAAGGCACTATCAAAGGAAGATGCTAACCAAACTTTGAAGAGCTAAAGTCATTTTATGCTAATTATTTTCTTAGTCATACAATATTTGTTCAAATTCAACTTGAAGAAAGAAAAATAAACTAAATCGTGTAGTTTAAAGTCAAGTTTGAAATCTTATAAACTCAAATTCTCAATAGAACATATGTATTCACTTAAAATCTTCATTCGAGACAAAAATAACTAATATAATATTTTTGATCAAAACTATTAAATGAACATTTTGAAGTCATGTAACAGTTTTGCAAGCATGAGTGGACTCTAAAGGATTCTTAAAACACATGTATCCACTTAGGATTTTCGTTTAGGCAAAAATAATTCGTGTAATAATTTTAGCTAAATTGCTACATAAATATTTTAGAAATTTTTTTTGACAGTTTTGAAAGTATGGGTGAATTCCGAAGGCTTCTTGGATCACATTTATCTATTAGAATCTTCAATTTAGGTAAAATAGCTCATGTAACAGCTTTTGAACAAAACTTCTATATAAACATTTGTTTGGGTCTTTTATATAGAGAGAGATAGAGAGGAATGATATGCTATTTAACTTGCTCTGCTTACTACTCATCTTACTTTGCTTACCTTGTGTGTCATTTAGTATTAATTTTTTTTCAATTTCACTTCCTTGCCTAAATACTATGTCCTAAATCCTAAATTCTAAACATTATACCCCGATCCCTAAATCCTAAAAAAAAATTTTTAAAAATTTAACATTAGGTACACACGAATACACGATAATCTAAGTAGGGTAACATTCTTATTCTTGGGGCACCTCTTAGTTGCACATCTCGTAAATATCTAATATAAATTTTTTTAACTTTAATTTTTTACTTCATTTAGTCTAATTATTATACCCTAAACACTATATTCTAAATCTCAACCCCTAAAAAAAGTTAAATAAAAAATGTATACTAGGTGCTTAACAGATGTATGTAAGGTGTGTATTAAATCTTTATATATATATAAAGATTTGATATGCTACACACCTTATACTAAACCCGTGAGCATCTATTATAAAATTTTTATTTAACTTTTTTTTAGGATTTAGAGGATAGTATTTAGGGTTCATGGTTGAAAATTAAAGATAAGGAATGATTACACAAGCTACAAGGAGTAGACCCGGATGATGACCTATGCACTTTGACCAATATAGGCTAGTGTAGTAATTTTAGTCAAAAAATAGAAAAATTTATATTTTGTTTGGGAGGAGGTAAGAGAAGGAAAAGAGAGGGAAGGGTAAAGAAGAAGAAGAAGAATTTTAATCCTTATTTGGGATGGGATGGAGTGAGTTAAGGAGGGGAAGGGGAGAGAAGGGTAAGTTTTACTTTTGCATGCTCATGAATCGTTAGAATTTCTTATACTCTGATTTAGAGTGTAAAAAAGAGGAAGGAGAATTCAAAAATATTTTATTTCAATTTTATCTCTATTTTAAAATATTAATTCTCAAATTAACTCATCTATTTAGATATCTCATTTTTGCATCGTCGCTCTTCATACAACGTGTGTCGTCACCGCTCAATGCCCAACTGCTCGCACTCCATGACATCGGCGTTGGCCTTTGGCGCACATCTCTTTAAGGACAAAACTCAAGAGGACAAAATCAGATAACCCTAATCTTCTTCTTCTTTTTCTCCTCTAAGGACATAAACTTATCTGAAAAGCATGCCTTGTCTATTTTATAACTTCCATAATCCAATTTCTATATGCAATATTGATAGAATTTTATAAATTCTCATCCATCCTCTACATGCATGATCTTTTTTTTTAAAGTGAGGGTGTTTTATAACTTTATATATTTAATCTTTATTGTCCTTCCTTTCCTCTCAAATAAGATAACACATGTTATAATGAATCTTCCATCCTTTCCAAACAAGAGGAACATAAATATTTTAGGGGGCATTTAGTTTGGAAAATTTTTTCTATTTTCCCGTTTTTCGTTTTCTATTTCTATTTTTTTTATTTTTTGATCTAGTTTTTAGAAAATAGAAAATATGTTTGGTATGATATACTATTTTCTATTTTCTAGAAAATAAAATTAAAAAATATATTTGGTTTATTAATATAAAAAATTATAAATAAAATAGATTTTGCTAATAAAAATATCATCTTATCATGAAAAAGAAAAAATCATACAAGAAGGAGATCAACCATATTAGAAAGGGATCAAATCTGACTTTTTAATATAGCATTATATAACATCAAATGTACTGTGAAATCTAATTGAAATCAAATTAATTAATTCAATAAATTTTAATTTAAATATTTATAAATTTAAAAAATAAAATTAATGAATTATATATATTAATTTAATAAATTATTTTATTAAAATAATTATTTTAACAAATTATTTTATTATATATATTTATTTATTTTAAATGTTTAAAAATAAAATTAATAAATTATATTTATTAATTTAATGAACTATTTTATTAAAATAATTATTTTTTAATAAATTATTTTATTAAAATAAAGTTATCAAAATATATTTATTATTTCAAAAATTATTTTATTAAAATAAATATAAATTTATTTTAAATTTAAAAAATAAAATTAAAGAATTATATTTATTAATTTAATGAATAAAATAATTATTTTATTAATATATATAAATTTATTTTAAATTTAAAAAATTAACAAATTATATTTATTAATTTAATGAATTATTTTATTAAAATAATTATTTTTAATGAATTATTTGATTAAAATAAAATTATCAAATTATATTTATGATTTAACTAATTATTTTAATTAATTATTTTAATAAATTAATATAAATTTGTTTTAAATTTAAAAAATAAAATTAAGGAATTATATTTATTAATTTAATGAATTATTTTATTGAAATGATTATTTTAATAAATTATTTTATTAAAATATATATAAATTTATTTTAAATTTTAAAAGATAAAATTAAAAAATTATATTTATTAATTTAATAAATTATTATATTAAAATTATTATTTTTAATAAATTATTTTATTAAAATAAAATTATCAAATTATATTTATTAATTTAATAAATTATTTTATTAAATAATCGTGCGATAAAGAGATGTGCAGCACTGTAGCTAACTTTTCTCATTTTCTATTTTTCAATTGCAGTTTTCATTCTCTATAGAAATTGTCATTTTCTATTTTTTTTAGAAAAAATGACTTCTCATTTTCTAGAAAATGAGATTGGAAACACAAAGTAAATAGTAACTTTTAGAAAATAAAAAATGAAAAATGACTAAACCAAACGCCCCTTACTTTTTCTCTTTTTCCCTTTCTTTCTCTCCTTTTCCTTTCTATTAATGAATCTTCTCTCACCATATCCAAACAGAATATTAGTGTGAGTTGGAAGATCTAAAATTACTATTTATTTTGAAATTTCTACAAGATTAGGTGGAGTCAAAATTTCTTCTACATGAGCAACAAACACATATATACAAAATGAAGAAACAAAAAACCAAATACTTGGATAAGAATGATCACGAAGATCATAGAAGAAAGGAGAGAACTATCGACAATTGAGAGAGGAAATAACACTTGTGGGGAGACTAAAAAAAAAAGTGTTTAGGAAGACAAATAATGACTTACTATTCCAACGGGATTCTAGGGCTTCAATAATATTGATATTTAACAAAGTTTGAGTGACGAGTTAAGCCCATTGGGCCATTGATTAGAAGTTTTTGAGTGATTGGGGTTTTTACAATTGGATGGGGTGCTCTTTAGCAAATTAAAGTATGGAACACTTAGTGGAAAATATTGAAACCTATGGCATGATTTAATAATTTTATCGTATAATCTAGTAATATAAAGGAGAGTTTTAGTGCAGTGGTAAAATTATTATCATATGATCTAAAAGTCACATGCTCAAATTTCAAAAATAACTTCTTACAAAGCAGGATAAGATTGTGTATAATAAATTTTTCTCCGAAATCTTACATTGACCAAAGTTTCATGCATCAGCCCTTAGTAACACCAATAATATAATTTTACTATACTCCCAATATTATTTTGTAGCAACTATAATATAATTTAGTAGCATCTTGGAGTTGTGGATGTGCTTTAAGATTCATATAAAATTCCTACCACACTCCCATACACCAACAATATATTTGATATACATCACCTCAACTTTCTACCATAATTCTTCAATCCATGGTACACTAGGAACTTGTCACTCTACAGTTTAGAATTGACGATTGAGAATTGACAGTTCAAAATCGCCTTCAAAGGTGGTTACAATTCACAATTCAGCATCATCAATTACAATTCGATTCACAGTTTATGGCAGTTCAAGATTATTATTTTTATTTAAAAAATATTTTAAAAGTTTATAAATTTAATAAAATAAATTAGGCTTATATTTATTTAAGTTGCTTAATTTTTTTCCCCATAGAGTATAGGGGAATCAGAGCTTATATAGTTCTCTTTTATCGTTTTACCCTTATTATCTTAGCAAGTGGCGTTGTAACTCACTTTCAATTTTCGTTCATGTAGTATTAGTTTCTTTGTTACCAAACCCTTCTATTTTATCATTTGAAAGTTGTATTCTTTATATATATATTTTTTAGCTCTCATCCAATTATCAAGTAATGTTTTTGCTTCCAAAGAGTTGAGAGATAAAGTAAATTGTCTTTCATTCAATATATTACCTCCGAAATTAAATATTTATTCTACAGCAATGATTAATACCATACAAGCTATAATGGAGAGGATGAAAAAATTTTGAATTTTCTACAATTATTGTACGTAGTAGAATATCAAAATTTACCTCGCTATCTATTTTAGTAAAATTAAAAGAAGTAAAATAATTCTTAAGTTTCTGTTTGGAATTTGAGGATCATTATGGACATCCTTCCTTCTCTTAATAAAAATTATGCTTTTATGAGTTTTAGATTAATAGTGCTACTAATAAACTTATGTTTTATACACATTAACTTCTAACCTTATCTTAAATTATAATATTTATAAATATTATATAAATTATTTCCAATATTTTGTAAATATCAAATATATGATAAAAACATTTTTTTTTCATTTTGTGATCATTGCATACACATAAGAAGATAAAATTCACTTGTAATATATTCATTTAAAATTAAAGATATGTTATAAAAATTTATTATAGCTAAATGAAATGTAAGATAATAAATATTGGATAATTGTTCAATTGTATCATTAAATACTTTTAAAATTTCACAAATACTATTATATATATTCTATTAGTACAAAAATAAATATTCATTGGTATTATTCGTATTTTGTATGAAAAATGAGTATAATAATTTTCTATATCGAAATGAATCTTATTATAATTTTAATATATTAATACATCTGATGAAAATTATTTAGATCTCATTTTATTAATTTTATTTTATTATTTCATTATATTAGGATGTAATCATGAATAAAAGGGCAGCCCGGTGCACGAAGCTCCCGCCATGCGGGGTCCGGAGAAATGATACATTGTATGCAGCCTTACCTTGCCTTTGGCAAGAGGCTATTTCTAGGATTTGAACTCATGACTTCTAGGTCACATGGCAACAATCTTACCGTTGCGCCAAGGCTCCCCATCAAGATGTAATCATGAATAAATAATAATAATTTTAATTAATTTAATTTTTTAAAAAGTTTTTATTTATCTTGTATAAATTTAAAATATGAAATAATAAATCATCAATTGTATGTTAACATATAAAGTTAAGTTCGTAAATATTTGAAATATTCAAACTAATATTATGAAATGATATTTAAAATATTTTAGAAATTAATCTATATATTCTTTTAAGTATATTAATTAACAGGGCCGGCCTGGGCCAGGGCCACCAGCGCGCCCACCCAAGGCCCGTAAAATTCTTCCCTCGTTCTTCCTCGCTTCCCTCGTTCTTCCTCGCTCTCATTTTCTCGCGAACGAACTTGTCATCTCATCCTCGCTCTAACTCCTCCTTCGATTCGCCGGTGAGTGCATTTGATTTCTTGTGAAATTTCTTTCTCCTCTCCGATCAGCATTTCTTTCGTAGATATTTTCCGTTTGGAAATTTATTTTCTGTTCAGGTTCTTGAACTCTTTCTCCTGCCTCTCCGATCTGAAACTAGCAATTCGTTGTTTTTGCTTTTATTTTAGAAGTTTTGCTTCCGCTCTGTTTTTATATTTCTCAAGGAAGAACTCGGCAATCAAAGGCAAAGGATCTCATCCGAGGCAGCCACCGGTGCGGAAAACCGTCGACTAAACCCTAAACCCGTATAAAACGAAAAACGCAGCCGCCGAAGACGATGTTCATTGATCAGCTATTTTCCAATCTCTATTTTCCATAATCATACTTCTTAATACATAATCATGATTCGGTAATTTGTGAATAAATTAGATAAAAGATCAGAAAATCCATAATCATACTTCTTAATACAAACAAGCAATTATGCAATAAGGATCTGAAGTATTCCTTATCCACTCCCGTGTTAAAGATCAATCTCGTTCTTTTTCTTGCAGATATAAATTCGATCGCTAATATAACGACCGAGATATAATTGTGTCGGTAATTTTAGAATCGTACTATAAAAAAAGAATTTAACGACCGAATTTCTATTCGGTCGTTATTATTTAACAACTGAACCCCGGTTCAGTCGTTAAAAACGACCGAACTGATTTCAATCGCTAAAATAGCGATCGAATTGAAATTCGATCGCTAATTAACGACCGAATTGGAGTTCGGTCGCTAATTTAGCGACCGAAATCAGTTCGGTCGCTAATTTAACGACGCGAACAGCTTCGGTCGCTAATTTTATTTCTTAAACCCATTTTTCCCACTTTCCTCCTCCCGAACCCTAAACACCCGCTCTCTTCTCTTCGCTACTGCGCCCTGCGCCGATCGCTCCTTCTCCTCCGGCAAGTTCTTTCCGGCGGAATCTCCTTCTCTAGCGTCTCAAGTAAGCCCTATTTTTTTCCCTTGTCTTATTCTTCGTTTCCTCCCACCTTCCGCTCTCTTCTCTTCGCTACTGCACCTTGCTGGGTTTGTTAGAATTATTTTTGCTACAAATTTATGTATAAACAAATTTGTCTTTAATAAAAATTAATTTTTTTATCATTTAGATAAAATTGTGATGTGTAATTTATATCTTGGATTGAAAATATAGATTGGATGAGAAACAGGCTTAACGTTAATTGTATTTAAATATAATTGTGACATACAGATAATTTTTAAAAAAATATAGGGAGAATTAGCGACCGAATTTTTATTTCAGTCGCTATATTAAAAATTGAATTCCAATTTGGACAGCCAACATTAGCGACCGAATTCCAATTTCGGTCGCAAATTAGCGACCGAAACTTATTTTGGTCGCTAATATTAGCGACCGAAATCGAATTCGGTCGCTAATATTAGCGACCGAATTTTATTTCGATTGCTTTCTGTACGTTTAGGAATCTTCGATTGCAGTACACATACATTGTTCACCATATCCTAGTCAAATACTGTTACTGATGCAATTCATTAGTGTCTTTTACATTTGATGTTAGCTGCTAAGTTTTGAGCTTTAGTCCTTTTTTTTAAAGTTTAGGAATATTACGGGTTCTGTATTTTTCTGTTCAATAAACAGAGTTATTGTTATTGTTATATCTAGGTGAATGGAAAACGTACTTGCTGCCATCGCTGATGGCGATGCTGCCGCCGCCGCAGCATATGCCGCTGCATTCGTCAAAGCAGCTACCGCCGCAGCCTATTTATAGGTCATTGATTCCGCCGTATCATGCGCCGCCATCGCCGGTACCCCTGAAGCTGCTGTTGCCGCCGGGGCCGCCGGCAGCACCGTTACCATGATCTACATGGCAGCTGCCATTCCAGCTACTGCAGCTACCACTACAAGAAAACTCATAAATAGCGACGGATTTAGCGACCGATTAAATTTCGGTCGCTAATTTAGCGACCGAATTTATATATCGGTCGTTAATTAGCGATCGAAATTAAAAATCCGTCGCTATTTAGCGACTGAAATATAAATTCGGTCGCTAATATAACGACCGAGATATAATTGAGTCGGTAATTTTAGAATCGTACTATAAAAAAAGAATTTAACGACCGAATTTCTATTCGGTCATTATTATTTAACAACCGAACCCCGGTTCAGTCGTTAAATTAACGACCGAACTGATTTCAATCGCTAAAATAGCGACCGAATTGAAATTCGGTCGCTAATTAACGACCGAATGGGAGTTCGGTCGCTAATTTAGCGACCGAAATCAGTTCGGTCGCTAATTTAACGACGCGAACAGCTTCGATCGCTAATTTTATTTCTTAAACCCATTTTTCCCACTTTCCTCCTCCCGAACCCTAAACACCCGCTCTCTTCTCTTCGCTACTGCGCCCTGCGCCGATCGCTCCTTCTCCTCCGGCAAGTTCTTTCCGGCGGAATCTCCTTCTCTAGCGTCTCAGGTAAGCCCTATTTTTTTCCCTTGTCTTATTCTTCGTTTCCTCCCACCTTCCGCTCTCTTCTCTTCGCTACTGCGCCTTGCTGGGTTTGTTAGAATTATTTTTGCTACAAATTTATGTATAAACAAATTTGTCTTTAATAAAAAATAATTTTTTTTATCATTTAGATAAAATTGTGATGTGTAATTTATATCTTGGATTGAAAATATAGATTGGATGAGAAACAGGCTTAACGTTAATTGTATTTAAATATAATTGTGACATACAGATAATTTTTAAAAAAATATAGGGAGAATAATTCGGGTCGCTAATTTAGCGACCGATTTTTTATTTCAGTCGCTATATTAAAAATTGAATTCCAAATTGGACAGCCAATATTAGCGACCGAATTTTATTTCGATCGCTAAGATTAGCGACCGAAATCAGATTCGGTCGCTAAAATTAGCGACCGAAATAAAATTCGGTCGCTAATATTAGCGACCGAATGCAATGCAATTCGGTCGCTAACTTAATTTATGATGAATTTTTTAACGATTCTTTTTTTCGGTCGCTAATCGGTCGTTAATCGGATTTAGCGACCGATTAGCGACCGAATTTTCGGTCGCTAATTACTGTTTTTTGTAGTGTACCATGCCTCCTCCCCCGCCGGCCGCAGTTGATGACGCCAATGGGGTCGCAGTTGATGACGCCAATGGGGCCGCCGTTCATGACGCCAATGGGATGCTGTAGCCAGTTCCTATATCCCTTAGGTTTTTGAAGGATCTAAAACTAGACCATCTTATTTTGATATATCACTTTAATGATCCATAAATGCAACTCGATTGAAGTTGACAACAGACTTTGCAATACTTATATTCTGTATGAATTTCTCATAGTAAAGAATGGTTTTCTCGTAGTAAAGAGTGCATTTCTCATAGATAATTGTATGCATATCTCAATACTTATATTCTGTTTGCATTTCTCATAGTAAAGAGTGGTTTTCTCATAGTAAAGAGTGCATTTCTCATAGATAATTGTATGCATATCTCAAATTTTAGAAGTTTCAATATTTCCTTGTGTCTCGTCTATCAAAAGTTGTTCTGATTCATCATTAGTAAATTGAACATCATTAAAATTTACATTCGACATGGTTATTTTCTTATCCTTTTAGATCGAGATAGAATTTCCAGAATTGAAAATTTAATTTATTTATAGAATTTAGAAAGGAATGATGAGATAATTATAATCATTGATAAAATAAATAAATAAATAATTTTAATTATTCAAAAAAATATAAAAGTTACTTTAATTGTCAGTTAACCGATGGTCAACGGTCAAACCCACGGACGGTAAAAAAAACATTTGATCATGGTTAAAAATCATCAATTCGTGGTTAAAATAATCCGGGCCAAGTTCAGATCCAGCCCGTGATCGGATCTACTTGCCACTTCATGCCCTCATTCTAAAAAATATATATATATATATATATAATCTCAGTCAGTCTCATGGACTCAATCTCTGGGGGTGATCGGCTTGGTCCCGTACCCTCATTCTAAATAAGTGCAACCTGATATCTCTTTAAATATTCAATTAAATATATTTTTTAATATTAATTTCACATTACTCTTTTGTATGTTATATATCGATGTAAGAAAAAGTTTTAAATTTTATCGTTTATAATTGTATTCACATGTTTTTAAGGCACAAATAAAAAACATGCCCCTTATTTTTTTTTATCATCGAGAGAGTATTGAAAAATATTAAAGGGGGCATTCATCCTATTTTTTATTTTCAAAATATTTTTATTTTAATATCATTATAATAATTTTGACCAAAATTACTATATTAAAGAGCAATTTTAATTAAAATTATTTCGAATGATTTTGATCAAACCTGCTATTAGTTAAAACAATTTCAATATCGATTAAAATTGCTCTAACCTAATCAAAACTTATCCAATATTATTTTAATACTTTTGACTAAATGTTATAATAATCTTAGCCAAAGTTGCTATAATTGCTCCATATTATAATAATTTTGATCAAAATTACAATAACTTAAAATATTTTTAAAAAAAGTTGGAGCTGCTATTCTATATTATAGTAATTTGGACCAAATTTATTATAACATAATGGAAAATTGTTGTAACAATAATAGACTATATAGTTAAATAAAATGGATAATTTGGGTATAAAATTCATGCTATTTTGATTTTTTTTTATTTGGATGATAATGGAAATAAGGGTGATCCTTTTAATTTTTACCCAATGTTATATTTATATATAGTATTGTATGGATCAAAATTGTATAGTATAAAACTTTATTCACACACTTAACTAATATAAAAATGATTTGGAATTTTTATTTAAAATAAATTATATCTAAATAATATTTTTAATATTATATCTATTGTATTATATCTAAGCATTAGTTGGTATTGTGAATAAAAATGTGACTAGTTCTTGGCTCGTTATAGATGATGATCAAACACGATTTAAGAGTGGTTTTCTTTTACACTTAAGTGGATAACTTGAGAAAGCAATGGTTCATCCTTCTCCCCCTTGGAGAAGGAGGCCTCATGGGAGTTATACATGAAAGGTGACATATTGTTTTGTAGTCATCATAGATGATGACTAAAAGTTCAAGTCTAGGTCACCTACTTTTGTCGTTATGTAGAAATGATAGAACAAGCATTTACTCAACCCCCTTCCCTCTTATTGATGGACACCTTTGCAAGAGTTATACATGGATTTAAATTGGTCAAAAGTTGTGAATTTTGGAGTCAAAACAACTATTATATATATATAAACTAATGAGGAAAAAAAATTTAGAGGGTTTATTTGTAAAATTTGATGAGAGATTAAAATTGTTACTTATTTTAAAATTTTTATAGATTTATGGAATCTAAAATTAGTATAAATAATAAATAAAAATACCTAAAATCAGAGAAAAATATATAAATATAAATAATCATAAGGGCATTCGTATTGATTTAAACATTAATATATATTACCTACCTCTTTAAAAAATATATGATCTATATATCACATATTCATTATATTAACATCTCTCCTCTTTTTTAGTAACATATATTTACATTCATTTTGATATTAATATTCATTATTTTATTATGAGTCTTTTTTTAAAAAAATTTATTCATTAATTACGTTCAAATAATTGTGCGTGAATATTATAACACTCATTACGGTAAAAGTGAAGTCGTTGCCTTAGTAGTCCCAATCACATGTACTCTAGAAGGGATAAATTACGAGGGGTTTTTGCTCTAATATCAAAAATGAAGGGGAGATGGACATTTTCATAATTAGGATAAAAAAATATATTTTTTTGCTAAATGGAACGCCCGTTGATTATTTGGAAAGAAAATAATATATAGATATTCTTGCCCCAGGAAGGAATTATAATAAATATATGCGCAGCCATAAAAACATTCCTTCTTCCTTCCTCCTTCCTCCTCCCTCCTTCATCGCACGCCCGGCCCGATCCATCCCTCGCTCCGTCCGCTGATGGAAACGCCAGCAGCCACGTTTGGAGGCGGAACCGGAGGCGGACTGGGCTACGCCGACTCTGTCGACTCCTCACCTCGCTCCCGCGCCAGCGACCCGTGGGACGACCTCCCTCTCCCTGCCACGGGACGCCTCCGTCTGATGTGCAGCTTCGGCTGTGAGTAAATAATCCAGACATAAGAAGTTCCCACGTCGTTATCTTTATCTTGATAATTTTTTTTACCCAGTTTTACCTATTTTTATGGATCTAACGTTAGCCTTTCCTATTCGTATGGCTTACATGTCGTTATTTGTATGACTTAAGTGATGTCAGAGCTTATCATGTGTGGTGTATAAATACAGCATCAAAGTATGTAGAAACCAATTCATTGCAAGAGTTTTATTTCTTGAAGCCAATGTCCCTCTTCGCTTTCTATTTCTTTTTTTTTTTTTGTATATTTTTGTGTGTTTTGTGTGTGTGTGAATCATCGATTCTGAGCCAACAATTGGTATCAGAGCTTTGAATCGACGATTCTACAAAAATGTCGGGCATCCCACAAGCTGCTGCGAAGGAGAACGGCGGAGTGTCATTTCCCTATCCGATGCTAAGCTCTCACAATTACATTGTGTGGGCAATCAAGACAGAGACGATTCTTGATGCTCAGGGAGTCTGGGAGACGGTGGAGCCAGTATAAGGAGCCCAAGTAGATGCAAAGAAGGATAAAAAGGCACGTGCATATATTTTGCAGTGTGTCCCTGAAGACATCCTTCTCCAGATTGCAAATAAGAAGACGGCGAAGGAAGTCTGGGATAGCCTCAAGACGAGATATCTTGGTAGTGATCGGGTGAAGAAGGCACGTGTACAAATATTGAAGAGCGAGTTTGACGCCCTTCGGATGAAGGAGACCGAGAAAAAGCATCAAAAAGGCTGTGTTATTAGTTTAAAATAGTTATTTCGGTCTATAATAATTTTAAGTGAAAACTATTAACTCCGAATAATAAAATTCAAATTAGATTTTGATTCTGTTTATTTTCGAAAACATCTGCTCAGTTTACTCGGAACGGACTGACGGACGGACGAGGAAAAGAAATTGACTGTGAAAAAATATCCTGCGGGAAGGAAATTAAAGGGAAAAGAAAATAATCCAAAAAGGAATCCTCGGGAAACGACCTCCCCTCGCTTTCCCTTCCGCTCGCCGGAGATGTCCGCCCCTGGCAGCAAGCAGGCTCATAGTGATCGGCGGCTGAAACGAGTCCGATTTGCCTGAAAAATCCGACGCAATGATCAACAAACGAAGCTTAATTCCCGGAAGAGAAGCAAAAAGTCCGAAATAAATTAACTATGAAAACAAGGTAGGAAAGCAACCAGCAACGACATCAAGAGCGGAGCAAGAATTTTTTTTTTTTTTTTTTTTTTGCCCCCACGGGCGGGGTCAACTGGTTAGGACATGTATGCTTGCAAGAAGAGGTCGGCGGTTCGAGGGTCATTGGTAGCAATTGCGATAATATCAAAATCTATGTACAAAAAACCCACGACCAACATGTCCTGGCCAGTCCCGCATTCACCGGGGCCGATCGTGTGGGGCCGCTAGGTTGGCGGATTCCAACCTTTTTCAAGAAGCGGAGCAAGAATGTTCAAGCATGCGACAGAAACTCCGCGATCCCACACCAATTAATAAGGAAATAATCGAGACTTGCCGAGAAAAAGGATCATCCAACAAGGTCGAATCAACATATATCAAATGATGGTACGATCAAGATCAAGGGGATCTCACCTTAATTTATAGGCACTACCTGGGCTATCCCGACGGAGGAGACCCCCTTGATCAAGGGTATCCAATAAGTAAATCGGCTGCGCTGCCCTTCTCCTTGATGTACTGGCTGAGGAGACTTCCGGCCACCACGACGGAGGCGAAGAGCGGCCTCGAGGGAGAGGCACGCAAGGGGCAAGGGAGGCGGAGCAAGGGAGCGAGGGGCGGCGCAAGAGCTCCGGCCACAAGGTAATGAAGTTGCTGCCACAAACGGCCTGGCCGTCGAGGCTCGTGAGGCGGGCGCCCGTGGCTTGTGAGGCTGTCGGCCGCGCGTGCCGCTGCGCAACGACGGTCGAGGTAGAGATGCGGCAGACGAAAAAAAAGATACTTTTAATTTAAAATAATTATGATTAAATTGAAAAAGGATACTTTCAATTTTAATCCATACTATTTTTATTTTGTATTATAATAATTTTAATCAATACTACTACAACATTATTAGAACAAGAATATTTTTTTAAAAAATAAAATTAAGTCGTATTTTGATCTTTTAAAAATTGAGACTCCCTTTCAATGATAACAAAATAAATAAAAGGTATCTTTTTAATTTTTACCCAATTAAAAATAATATTGTCCCACTTTTCTTAACATGTCAATTTTAATCAAAACAACGTCAAAAGTAATCAATTTAACAATTTCAAACTAGTCATAAGATTTAAAAAGAATTTCAATCAGAAAATATGTAGCACTCCTTTTAAATCTTCCAATAGTCTAACAATATCAATTTCAGATTAAAATGAGATCAACAAAGTTAAGGTTTTAACTGTTATTAATTCAATGTCAAAACCTGGCTAAATTGATCATCAATATGATGTCATGAATAAATTTAAAGAAATACATGATAAAAAAATTAAAATATTAAAATATAATTGATATTTAAGTCTTACTTGATTTATCTTTAATTGTTATGGGCTTTTATGTTTTGGAGCAGCAACACCAAGATATTTAAGTAGGTAGGAATTGACTATCAAAGTTGGGATTTTATGTTTTGGATCAGCAACATCAAGATGTTTAAGTAGGTAGGAATTGACTATTAAAGTTTTTGATGGAAAACTTTTTGTCTCAAATTTTAGTTTGCGAGTAAGTCTAGTTTTGAAACTTCATGTAGACATACAAGAGATAAGTTGAGTGAAGGAGGGACCCCGGATAAGTGTGCGGGATTTTTGGGGATCCAGTGTGCGGGATTATCTTCATTCGACGGTTGTGCGCATAAGTGTGCGGGATTTTCGGGGATCAAGTTTGAAAACTTCGTCACCATCCTTATTAATCTTTTGGATGAGCTAATAAGTTTGATCCAAGAAGAAGGGTCAGTGTATTTGCCCGTTAATGGCTAACCTGACGCGTGAGGTCAGAAGATATGTGGTCGAACTGTATGAATGACCGAGCTGTATGAATGACCGAGCTGTGAGAGCATGTGGTCGAGTTGTATGAATGGCTAAGTTCTGAGAGCATGTGACCGAGCTGAGCTGGCTTGAATGTGTAGCCGGGCTAACTTGAATGTGAAGTCGGGTTGACTGTACGTCTGGCCGAGCTCACCTATATGTGTGACCGGACTAAACTGAGTGTGTGGCCGAGTTCACCTGTATATGTGGTCAGGCTAAATTGAGCATGTGGCCAAGTTTACCTATATGTGAGGTCGGGCTGAACTGAGCGGGTGGTCGAGCTCACCTATATGTGTGGCGGGGATGAATTGAGCGTGTGACCGAGCTTACCTATATATGTGGACGGGCTGAACTGAGCATGGGACTCACCTATATGTGTGGTCGGGCTAAATTGAGCGTGTGGCCGAGCTCACCTATATGTGTGATCGGGCTGAACTGAGTGTGTGGCCGAGCTCACCCTGATTTGAGTGTGTGACTGAGCTGACCTGGCTGAGCTGACTGAGGTTTGCACATATAGGTCTTCGAACAAGTTCTATTTTCTCTGAACTTTTGACTAAATAGATCAGTTTAATCTTTTACCATATATGCCATGTAGGAGCAGTATGGCTCCCCCACATCACCCCAAATGGTTGAGGGAGAAATTGCTAGAATCTCAAGTTGTGTAAGACATAATTTTGATATGTTGTCAAATAAATTTAAGTTAGATTTTGCTATGTTCTGATATATGTGTCTAAGGATACAAGGATTTAGGAGAACACATAGGTTCTTGATGGCTCAAGATCCAACGAAGTACGATGAAGGATGACATGAGACATTCGAAGGATTGAAAAGGACGAGAAGTATTGGAAACAATAAAACTAAGAGTAGAAGCCACAAATATATGAGAATGATAGAACAGAAATGGAACTGACGGACTCGGTGCATCTGAGGGATGAGAAACTTGACGGAAAAGTATTCCGGTAGAGCGAAAAAGATGTATGAGGAACGAGCTGAAGAGCTCGATGCATCCGAGGAGTGAGAAGCTAAGAGGAAGAATGCTCAGGTTGTTGGAGTATACTGAAAAGACTAGCTCTTTTGTATATAAACATTTCATGAAATAAAGGAATCATGTTTTTGTCAAATGGTTGCAATAGATTAGACTTGTAACATGTCCCCTTAATTTACATTATAGATAACATGGTGTCTGTGAGACACAGAAGATCATGATTATCAACTCCTTGTAAATTAAGGCTCACAACCAAGATGACTTTGGACAAACCATCGGGAACGGTTGTAATGTAATTCAGTAACTGTCTATCTTGACTGTAGAATTACACTAGTACACTTTGTGTGTATTGAGTAGGACCATTGAGGTTGTTCAATTTACGCCGACTCATAAATTGAACAAGACCTCTGTTATTATACTTATGCACTCTTAGGCTGCGTTTGGTTTAAGAAGTACAGAAATACAGAGACAGAAATACAGAAATACGGAGACACAGTAGAGACAAGGACGCATTTACAATGGTCTCTGTATCGTGTTTGATTTTGGTAATACAGAGACAGTCTCCTCAGACCTCCTCTGCTTCCCGTCGCCCGTTCATCCCCGTCTGGCCACTGTCGGTCGTCGGACCGGGTACGTTGGACGCGCCACTTGTCAGCGGTCCGGCGGTGGCCAGATTACAACCCCGATTCGGTCAGAATCCGATCGAAATCGGCCGATAGACACTATTGGCCGATTTCGGCCGGATTCCGACCGAATCGGGGCTGGAGTCTAGCCGAATTGGGGCCGGAGTCCGATCGCGATCGACGCGCCGGCGCCGGGCACGTCGACCGCTGTCAGACTTCGACCCCGATATTTCGACCAAAATCTGACTAAATTCTGGTCGATAGTGGCTGAGGCGCGCAGGGCTCTATTTTTGGTTGGATTCCGATCGGATTTCCGCCACAATCCGGTCGGAATCCGGCGCCGACCGGAGCGCCGGCGAACTGCGCGTCCAACGTGCCCCACCCCGCAGCCGGCGGTGACTGGACGGCGACGCGACGGTGCCAGAAGTGGAGATGAGTAGAAATTCTGTCTCTGTCTCCATTTCGGTGTCCCCAGTTTGAAAGTGGACAGAAATTCTATCTGAGACGGAGACAGAAATCCTATTTCTGTCTCTGTCTCTCAAAATCAAACGGGGGCAGAGACAGAAATCCTATTTCTGTCTTTGTATTTATGTCTCTGTCTCTGAAACCAAACGCTGCCTTAATCCCGATATCATAAACGGGCGCATATATTTAGTAAACATCACTTTGATTTACCAATGGGTGAGATCTTTCCGCCAGATCAAATATTCTCGGTAAGTTGGGTGATGTTACTATCTATATGGTGTGTCGTTAATTATAGAAGGAATCCGTGTCCCAGTAGGGTTGATGATATCCCCTTGAAGAGCTTATAAGGTTTGTCATGTCAAATCTTGCAAGAGGACTTAGTCCGACTGACAATAAAGGATGAGTGGTACTATTCAAGGACATAGATATCGATTATTGAGTTGTCAGTGAACTCAGATAATTGATGGACATACGATATCTTAAACACGGGGAGCAATGCATAAAATAATAAGAATGAACCCATAATATAATTTGGGGATTGGATTGGTAGTGCAATAATGATCCTCTAGTGGAATGGATCATTGTTGATGGATATAGGTATGTATTCGGGGTTGAATACGGGATCCGAAACCCATCAGAAGGTCAGATCCAATACCTCCTCGAGGTCCCTGCTGTAGCCTAAAGAAATCTCTAAAAGATGCAATCAAACGGATGAGATTAGTTCTCAACCGTCGGATAAGATTTAACCGATGGATGAGATTAGTTCTCAACCGCATGATGAGTTAGTGGATGAGATCAACTTGTATCCTTGGAATTAGATCAAGTTGCATCCATTGGATCGAAATAAATAAAGAGGATCAAAAGAGATTAAATTAGAACTGTTGGATGAGATCTAGTAGCGTCCGATGGACGAGATCTCTTCGGTTCAGTTTTAATTCTCTTTGGAAGCAAGAACTGGTTCACAAGGTGAACCGAACCCCTCTCTCTATAGCCCACGCCCAAGTGAGTTGTTTGTGACCATTGGATCGAAGAGATCAAGTTATATTAAAGAAGATTATATTAGAACCATTAGATGAGATTAAGTTGCATCCAATGGATGAGATCTCCTTGGTTTGGTTTTATTTCTCTTTAATATAAAGTTGGTTCACAAAATTAAACCAAATCTCCTTGATTTGTCCGGCGGCCACCTATTCCTAGATAAGGAAATATTTTTTTAATAAAAAACTGAGGGGGCTGGCAAGCAATCAAAGGAAGAGATAATCTGCGCCTATTCTTTTCTAGATTTGGAAGTTATTTATGGAAATAATCCAAATTGATCCCTTGATCAAAGGGGGCGGCAATACCATGTTTGGGGTGCATGGGAGGCTATAAAAGAGAGGGGGAGGGGCGGCCAAGAGATACAACAACAAGAATAGCATACGAAATCTCTCCGATTTCGCAATTGCTCTAGTTTTCTCTCTTCTCTTGGCCGGCCACTTCTAGTCTTCTTCTTCCTCTTTCTTTTGTGTTATTCTCTTTTCTCTCTTGGTGCCGAAAGTTCCTCTTGAGGTGGTGGCCGGATCCAAGGTGGAAGGCAAGGAAGAACAAAGCTGCTTCAAGAAAGAAGAAAGACGATCCAAGACTTCATCCGGCAGAGGTTGCAGTCCTTAGTTCTCGGAAGATCGTTGCCCACACAACGTCTGAGAAAGAGATAAGGAATACAGCAGAAGATTTCGAGGTTCAAATCGGGTTCTAGTATAAATTTATTTTCCGCAGTTTTATTTATACTTAGAACTAAATATTTAAAACCGTAGATAAGTAATTTAGAATCGGCGATCCTGAGGATCGATCGACTTAGTCTTCTTTGAAGATTTTGTCGATTGATCCAGGCGGGATAAAATTTTTGTCCTATGGGGTTCTATGTTTCTCGGAGTAGGTAGAATCCGGAACATGGGACGAAGATTCAGAACGCCAACACAGGTAAGCTGATGAGCTAAGTTGAGTGAAATATACTTGGAATGAGAGTAGTGATACTCAACCTAGGTGGACTTAATAATAGTGGACTAACTCAAAGTTTCTATCGAAATTAGGTTCCAAGCGATTGGAACTTCAAGTGATCGAAATGTATTTGAGCAACCAATGCAACTTGTGCTTTATCCCTTGAATAACTCTAAGATCTGAGCGGTTTCGAGTGGTCTGGGGCACTAGAAGGATATTAGGGCTACCGAAATCACACGTGGAGCATAGATCGAAGCGAGTCAATTAAGATCCAAGTTAAGTTAGTGTCCAGGAACGACCGAGAGGTATCACATCTGCTAGATCAGATGAAGAGCAACCTTTTCATGAATGAAGTCAACGACTAAGTCAGTAAGGCCCAAATGATAAGACCAATGGAACATTGACACAACGACTAAATCGAAGTGAAGGCTATATAAGGAGTCCTGGAGCTCAAAGACAAAATACACACTCAAAATTCTTGCATAATATTTCTATTCTTATTACCAAAGCTATATTTTACTTGTATTATCAATCATCCGTTGTATAATAGATTTATCCACCTCTGATATTTTATGGAAGAGGAGAAAACTAGTGGACAACATCATGCATAGGTCTTGGACAAGCAACTTAATGGTTATGAACCAAGTAAATTCTGTGCTTCTCTATTTGGTTTACTTATTATTATTATTATTAATGTGTGTGTAAGAGCTAAGTAATTAACAAGAGAAAGAAATTATTTTAATTTACAGATTCACTATTCACCCCTTAATCCTAAGCATCCATTGCATTATCAATTAATGCACACTACGTGTGAGATAATTTTGATTTAGGTGAATGAGTTATTCACCCCCTCTACTTCTAGCTGTAACCATCATTGATCCTATAGTTTCTAGTCCACATATATTTAATCATAGTTTTTCATCCAATGAATTAGTAGTGTGATATATGCTCCCATTTACCAAAAGTGATAATTCTTTTGTTGATTACTCTTTTATGTTCGCAAGACTAACAATGCACTCAAGTGTAAATGTAAATTTTTCATAAGACTAACATCCACAAACTTTAAAATAAATTGGTACACTTATGAGATAAGTAACATCCTTAAATCTGAGAATTAATATCACCTATTTGCATGAGACCATCATAGCACTTGGTAATATGCTAAATTGATTCCCATCGTGAGTCATGTCGATGCAATCATACCCTAAATGATCAAGTTGACCATATGATTTTGATGTGTTTGATAAAAGTTTGCAGTTAGATTCATATTATATTACTCATATTGTGTGTCAAGTCTACGGATACAAATTATATGACATTTACATTGCACGAGCAATTAGTGAGTCAAAATGGATCGAAGATGATTAAATATTTGATTGAAAATGGAAGTCCAATAAGAGTTGGCAAATAAGTGAAGGCCATTTGTGTCGAGATTAATATGACATTTGGCAAAATAAAAGTTCTACAAGTACTAGTAGATTTGGAAATCTAACTAGAGTTAGCATATGAACAAATCCAATTGCTTGAGAACCATAGGTTACATGTAGATGAGAAGGACTTGAAGGCAGGGCCTCTTGGCAAACAAGAAGTTTTGTAAATTGAGATTGATTAAAAACTGGTACACAAGAAGTTTTAGAGGAAAATCCTAACATTTGAGTTGAAAAAGACTATAAGTGACTTATATTTTGGACGTGAATAATTTTCTTAATTAGGTGATGACTTAATCAAGAAACATATGTTTTGAGGTCAAAGTTAATAACTCAAGCAACCGTTAGTTATAATCAGTCAACTAATAACTATAGTTAGCCAACTTGGGAGTCAACTAAAATAAAAAAGTTATAATAGATCAAGTTAAGTCAATTGAAATTAAGTTAGCTAACTAGTCAATTAACTAATAATTTTATATTTGAATTATTATAACATTAAACAATGTGATATTATTTAAAAGAGTTGATAGTTGTCACTAAAAGTGAACTGATGATGATCAAATAGTTGAATGATGAAACAATTGTCAAAAGGTTTGATCATAAATAGATTTGGATCAATTAAGTTGACTAATGATATAATCACTAGATGAAATGGTCACGAGCTAATAAAAACGATCATGAATCAATTTGGATCAATCAACTAATAGCACAGAACAATCAACCAATGACACAGTCACAAAGGAAATTATCATAATCTAAGGAATCAGTTATGAATTGAATCTATCTGGATCAATCAACTGATGACATAAAGCAATAGATCGATGACACAATTATTAGAAGAACTAGTTGAGATCTAGGTGAATCGATCATGATCCAGATGAAAAGGTCATGAACTAGTTGACCATGTCATGAACTAGTTGACCATGTTGAAGGTTGACCTAAAAGAGTTGATTGAAAAACAAAAATTAGACTAACAACCGAGATTGAGTGAATTGTAAGAAGTAACAGTTGAGTAATGATCACTATTGATAGAGATCTATAAACAATGGATTAGTCGATTAATACAATTGAATCAATCAATCGAAGATGACCAATTTTCACTCTATAAATATTAAGCAAAGACACTTTGAATGGAGAACAATATATAGCAACAACTCTCATAAGCAATTTCCACATCATTCTTTCAATTTCCAACTCCTTTTATTGTCGATTGTCATTTTTTTTAATCATTGTCTTTTCATTTTTTGCTTGAGCTAAAAGTTTTTACCACCAAACTCTATATTTTACAATCTCCATTCTTGCATTTCATTTTATTATCATCCATAATCTTTATAAGAAGGCTCTCTATCTCTAGAAGGTTTTTGAGAAAGAGAGAGTTAGTGGCTTTTTATGGATTGGCTCCTTTTATGAGTCCAAAAATTGCAAAGTAGGAATTCAGAATTTCAAACCACATAAAGCTTCGAGTTTTTCTTCATTATTTCTTTTCTTTACTACACTCATCATTTCCACTATGTTAACATAGTATTTGCATTGTTCTTGCTTATATATATCCACTATGCTAATAACTCAAAGGCATCTTGTATTTCTATTGTGCTTGTGAATTTGAATGCATTTTTATTTCCACTGTGCATATTGCTCTAAACATTTGTGTTTGGTTTTATTGCACTATTCATCCCCTTAGCGCTATACACAATCTCACAAGTCGTATCCAATGCATTGTTATTTAACAAACTTACTGATATGCTTGTGTCCGTTGCATTGTTCTTTAACAAACTCACTCACATATAGTGCGGTTAAATGGATTAATTCACAATAGAACGAGTAAATCCATTAAAAACTCATCATATAGCGGGCGAGCAGGCCGGCTCGCTATCTTAGCGGGCTAAAAAATCTCAAATCCAACCCAACTCAAGAGGATTATATGTTAGACGGATTAATTCACGAGCCTATCAATATATATATATATATATAATTAAAATTTTTATATTTGAGTTGTGGATTTAGTGAGTTAAACCTTCGAGTCTATCAAAAAATAAAAAAAATATAAAATATTAAAAAATTTAAGTTTGATTGCGGATTAAGTGAGTTAAGTCTACGAATCCATTAAAATTTTTACCTTTATTTTAAATTTTAGAAGAAAAAAATTTTCTCAACCCGTAGGTTAACTCAAGTTCCACAGACCAATCCGTATGGGTGGATCCAGGATGGTCAATCCACCTAGATCCACTTAAAATAAATTGATAAAATATCAATTTAAACTACTTAAATTATTTGATATGGACAGACCAATTAAATAAATTTAATCCAAATTGACAGTCCTACTCGCATGCTTATTTAGAGATGAGGATATCAATAACCAAAAGATCATTTGTTGCTATCACATATAGAGGCACATACCAAGATTAGTACGATCAAAGATCTTTTCAAAACATCTCTTTATTCTTTAGGATCATTTAACATCTTTCTTTGTCTTATTAGAAAATGATCAATTTTGTTAGAATCTTTTGCTACATTATATTAATCTCACAAATTTAGTGAAATTGTTAATAAAAGAGTAATTCCATTACATTATGCAATTACATCTTTTAGTAATTTCTTTTTACAATCTGATCGTATCAATAATAATTTTATACCACATATCACTTTAGAACTCAACATTAATTTACACGAGTATTGTTACATCTCAAAGACGCACTTTATATTTCCATCATACGAATACAACTATCTCCAAAGCCATCATGAATGCCATCGAGAATCAACTTTAGGTCGTACCCTCCTCCATCGTAAGTTAACTGTAACTTTTTAATTTATCTCCTCACAAATAATTATAAGGTCAATCAGTGGGGCTGCTGAAGTGACAGATTCTACTATTTTACAGAAGAGAAATCATCTTCAGGTCATCTACATTATATGTTTGCAACTAAGTCCTCCCTTGATAACTTAATGGAGTAAAACATTGACATTAACTCACATACCTCACACCTATCGCTCATCTAAGGGTGTTAAAAATGAACTCGATCGGTACTCGAGTTGATCTGAAAAATATCGAATTAGGATTGAGGATTTTCAGATTTGAGTTGGGTTGGGTTGGAGTTGGGTTATATATACAAGAATATTAGTATGACAGTGATAAAATATTGAAATAAAAAATAAAAAATTATCAAAAAAAATAATAAAAAAGATTTTTTTTTCCAAAGTCGATTGGGTTAATATGATTATACATGTTCAAGTTTGGATTTAAGATTTTCAGAATTAAATTCGGATTCCGATCAGATTCAAATTGAGATTTTTTTAATGATATCTTTACTTCGATCCAATCCAAACCCATCCGATCTATCCAAACTAACACCCCTACGCTCATCCCACATTTAGGAATGAGGAGTAAAGTCTCTGACTAATATTCATAATGAAATGAATGTTAACGATCCATATACTCACCATGCCAAATCTGAGTCCAAATTCAAATCTATATATGCGATAAGATCGACTTACTCCGTCAAACACAACTCACTCAGAATCTATCCCCTTGAATCTCAAAGCAAAATATTCCCTTTTAAAAAGTTTAGTCCTTGTCATGGGTAGGTACAAAAGTTCACAAACATAAACATTCCATCTCACATATAGATACCTCCAAGGTCATACACACATATATAGCTGTTGAAAATTAAATTTAATTTTGTGATATTAATTTAATATGGTATGTGGAGTTAGTGTGTTGATGATGTGGCGATAGTGGTGGTCATGTTGTATTAATGGAGTGAGTGGGATAAAACAGTAGAGTTAGTGGGTTTACATGGGTTATATTAAGTAGCCTATAAATATATCAATTGTTTGTAAAGAGTGCAGATCAAAAAATTTAGAGTTAAGTATTTCTTTGTTGTTTCTCTTCCACATAAGTGAGATCTTTCTTCCACAAATATTTTTTATTTTTTACAATAAAGTGGTATTAGAGTTATGTCGAATGGAGGTATGGTTCCCTTCCAAGTTTTCGTACTCAAGATGAGTAACTACGACAATTGAAGTATCAAGATGAAGACACTTCTTGGAGGTCATGATGTTTGAGAGGTTGTGGAGAAAGGCTACGATGAGCTAAACGATGAGTCAGTACTATCTTCTACTCAAAAAGATAGTTGAAAGATTTAAGAAAGAGAGATAAGAAGGCTCTCTTCCTCGTTTATCAAGCCTTAGATGATGATGGTTTTGAGGAAATCTCAAGCACTACTTCGGCCAAGCAAGCATGGCAAAAGCTCCAAGTTTCATATCAAGGAGAAGAAAAAGGTAAAAAAGGTACACTTTCAGACATTAAAAAGTCAATTTGATGCTCTTTATATGAAGGAAGGCATGTTGGTATCCGATTATTTTTCTAGAGTCTCTACCATTTCCAATCAACTAAAGAGAAATGGTGAGAAATAGAAGAAATAACTATTATTAAAAAAATTCTTCGATCATTAGATTCAAAATTTGATAGTATTATAACTATCATTGAAGAGACCAAGGATCTACAAGCCATGACAATAGAGCAACTCTTAGGTTCATTACAAGCCCATGAAGAAAAGAAGAAGATAAATGAAAAGATCACTTAACAACTTTTTAAGATGTCTCTTCAACCAACTAAGAATGATGAAAGTTTCTCTAACAATAGAAGCCAACGTGGAAGAGGTCATGGATATGGACGAAGGCGTGCTAGTGAACAAGAATGTGATTCCAATAACAATAATGAAAGAGGAGAAAATTCAACAAGAGGACATGGAAGAGGTCACACAAACTCGAGGTATGATAAATCTCAAGTTAAGTGTTACAATTGTGACAAGTTTGATCATTATGCTAGAGAGTGTAGATCATCTAAGAAGAAAGTATATGAAAAAGTAAACTATATAGAAGAAAAATAAAGAAGAAGATAACACCATGTTGCTAGCATACAAAGATAATGAAAGAGGTGAAGATATAATGTGGTATCTCGACACTGGTGCAAGCAATCATATGTGTGGAAAAAGAAGTATGTTCGTAGAGCTTGATGAATCAGTTGGTGGCAATGTATCATTCAGAGATGAATCAAAGATCAACATAAAAGGCAAAGGTAACATTCTCATCCGCTTGAAAAATGGAAAACATCAATTTATTTCGAATGTTTACTTTGTGCCAAATATGAAGAGCAATATCTTGAGTTTATGACAACTCTTGGAAAATGGATATGATATTCACCTAAAAGATAACATGCTCTTCTTGAAAGATGATATTGATCGCATGATTGCTAATGTGCCCATAACAAGAAATAGAATGTTCTTGCTTAATATTAAAAATGATATTGCCCAGTGTCTAAATGCTTGCTACAAAGACACTACTTGGCAATGACATCTTTGATTTGGACATCTTAATTTCAATGGACTAGAATTGCTCTCAACGAAGGAGATGGTGAGAGGACTACCTTGCATCAAACATCCTGATCAATTATGTGAAGCATGTCTA
>NC_133876.1:6057373-6104983 GCF_044706935.1 Curcuma longa | reverse complement strand
CCCAAAAAAAAAAAAAGGGGGAATTCATTTTGGCAAAATTTCCCAACGAGAAATCCCTTCCGAAAGCGGAATTTTCTGAACCTTAAAAAGCATCAAAAAGGCTGTGTTATTAGTTTAAAATAGTTATTTCGGTCTATAATAATTTTAAGTGAAAACTATTAACTCCGAATAATAAAATTCAAATTAGATTTAGATTCTGTTTATTTTCGAAAACATCTGTCATAGTCTCCTGCTCAGTTTACTCGGAACGGACTGACGGACGAGAAAAAGAAATTGACTGTGAAAAAATATCCTGCGGGAAGGAAATTAAAGGGAAAAGAAAATAATCCAAAAAGGAATCCTCGGGAAACGACCTCCCCTTCTCTTTCCCTTCCGCTCGCCGGAGATGTCCGCCCCTGGCAGCAAGCTCATAGTGATCGGCGGCTGAAACGAGTCCGATTTGCCTGAAAAATCCGACGCAATGATCAACAAACGAAGCTTAATTCCCGGAAGAGAAGCAACTGGGCTATCCAGTAGTCGCCCGTAATCTCGATTGCCGCATCGCGGAAGGCCACCCCCTGTTGGCATCCTTCTCTTAGGGAGCTCCTCCTCTTCCGTTGCACCGACAGCTCCACCCGCCCTCCTCTGCCCAAGCGGCAGCCGGCTGCGATGATGTTGTCCCTTTTCGATAGCCTCAAAGACAGCCTCACCATCGACGTGGCTCGCTCCGCCATCGTCGGTACCCCCGAAGCAGCTGTTGCCGCCGGCGCCGCCGCTACCACGATCTACATGGCAGCTGTCATTCCAGCTGCTGCAGCTGGGCATACCTCCTCCCCTGCCGGCCGCAGTTGATGCCGCCAATGGGGCCGCTGTTCATGCCGCCAATGGGGCCGCCGTTCATGCCGCCAATGGGATGCTGTAGCCAGTTCCTATATCCCTTAGGTTTTTGAAGGATCTAAAACTAGACCATCTTATTTTGATATATCACTTTAATGATCCATAAATGCAACTCGATTGAAATTGATAACAGACTTTGCAATACTTATATTTTGTATGCATTTCTCATAGTAAAGAGTGGTTTTCTCATAGTAAAGAGTGCATTTCTCATAGATAATTGTATGCATATCTCAAATTTTAGAAGTTTCAATATTTCCTTGTGTCTCGTCAATCAAAAGTTATTCTGATAAGAAAATAACCATGTCGAATGTAAATTTTAATGATGTTCAATTTACTAATGATGAATCAGAACAACTTTTGATTGACGAGACACAAGGAAATATTGAAACTTCTAAAATTTGAGATATGCATACAATTATCTTATGAGAAATGCACTCTTTTACTATGAGAAAACCACTCTTTACTATGAGAAATGCATACAAAATATAAGTATTGCAAAGTCTGTTATCAATTTCAATCAAGTTGCATTTATGGATCATTAAAGTGATATATCAAAATAAGATGGTCTAATTTTAGATGCTTCAAAAACCTAAGGGATATAGGAACTGGCTACAGCATCCCATTGGCGGCATGAACGGCGGCCCCATTGGCGGCATGAACGGCGGCCCCATTGGCGGCATCAACTGCGGCCGGCGGGGGAGGAGGCATGCCAGCTGCAGCAGCTGGAATGGCAGCTGCCATGTAGATCGTGGTAGGCGGCAACAGCAGCTTCTGACGATGACGGCGTATGTCACGGCGGTATCAATGACCTGTACAGCTGCGGCGGCAGCTGCTTTGACGAAAGCAGCGGCGGCAGCATCGCCATCAACGATGGCAGCAATTACGTTGTCCATTCACCTAGATATAACAATAACAATAACTCTGTTTATTGAACAGAAAAATACAGAATTCAAAGAGGTAAATCAGGTTTGAATCAACATCTGAATTTAAGAAAACATCAAATGTAAAAGACACTAATGAATTGCATCAGTAACAGTATTTGACTAGGATATGGTGAACAATGTATGTGTACTGCAATCGAAGATTCCTAAACGTGCAGAAAGCAATCGAAGATTCCAGCTGAGTGAATCTCAGTAGCACAACAGATATGAAACTGTGTTCGACTGTCCAAGTTGGTAAGGGCAAATAATAGGATCCAATAATCCATGTAGATGATACATAAGACCAAAAGAGCAAAAACAAAATACAACTCCTGGTTAAGTTCTACCATTCAGCCACTATGCAAAGTTCCACATGCTATTGTCCGTCTACGTTAAGTTCAAATTTTCACTAATGCCGATGCAATTACAATAGCATCCACTCCACCCCTAGGTTTAATCAACCACATGGCCTTTTTCTCATATGGAAACCTGGTGTTAGTTTTTCTTTTTGACAAGAAAGAGAATAATTGCACAGGGAACAAATCAACCTCTTCCTATGTTTTTCAAGCATTATAGCCATACAGAAAAAAATGGTTATATCCTTAATATTGAATTTAAACTTTAACATCTCTTACTAATGAAAATTGCACTTTGATCATGAGAAATTGAATAACCAAACCAATATTATAATAAGTTAAGAACCCACATATATGTATAGTAAGATAAGCAAAATCCAAATGGCAAAATGATTTTCCAGATTCACTTATTTTAGACCTTATTCATAGTAAAATTCACAATGATCAGCAGGCTCCAAAGGTTGATTTCTTCCTATCTCAAACAACAGGGGATCCCTATTTCTGTTCTATTCTTTCATGAAAGCAGGCTGCACACCCCTTCGGCTAGCATTTGGACAAACATTCTCCTTCCTTTGCGCCCACAAACATTCAAAAAGAAATTCGTAGGTTCAGGGGCTGCACACAAACGAAATAGTCAAACAAACGAGATGTTGTATCCCAGGATACATTTCCAGACATTTCCTGAGGGCTTTTCTCGGATCAGTCTTGAATGCTTTCCTTTTCAACCGGAAAATAGAGATTGGAAAATAGCTGATCAATGAACGGCAACCGTAAGAGCAGATAGGCAAACTAGTGCCTCAAGCCTAAACCTTTCAGAGCCTCTTTGCCAATCTTTCACAACAACCGATTCTGATTCAATTCCAACAAACCTTCCACCATGAAATTTGTATTATAATGCTTAATAACCAACCAAGCAAGCTTAAAATGTAAAAGTTTCAAACAATCAAGCAAAAGTTGAGGCAGAGTTTGATAACATCTAAACGAACCAAAGCTTAAGCTCTTAAAAAAAGTCAAAATCAAGCTTGAACAATCATTTCAAAAGTTTGGTTTATTTTAGGCTCGGCTTGACTTAGTTACCTTATTAAACAAGCTTGAACATCATAAAGCTTAGCTCGGCTTGGCTTGTTTACAACCCTAAATATTGATGCTTGATTTAACTCTTTATTTATGCTTTGAGTATTGGAGTTTGATTTTTAGTTTACAAATTAATTTATCTTGCCACTTTTTATATGTTGATATGTAACTTTCATTGTCTCTTGTAGACTGTAAGTAAATCAACAGCATGAGCATTGCCTATCATATCATTGAAGTGTTATCTCTCAGCACCTTAAATTTCAGTTCCTTCAAGTTGTATCAATTGAGAGACCATGCTGTGCTAGAGCCAAAAAAGTGAACCGTAACAAGATGTGGCACCTTGGTACCAACAGCAACACCAAACAGCATTTTCAGCTTCTTTCTAAAATTGGCACAATTAGTTTAAAGATTCTAAAAAGCAAACAAAGAAGCATGCAACCTCTTGATGAGATACACACATGGTTTCTCGTATTGCTGCAACATCATTGTTAAGGAAAAAAGACCTCTACTTTTATTGATTACTGATGCATAGGAGATATTAAGTTCTTCGTCCCCCTACATATTTACTCTCTCTACACTTCACCTCAACTTGGTTCAAATATACTATGGAGACTAGCTTGTTACAAATACATCTGACTATTTGACTGATATGTTTTGGAATGACACACACCAAGCGATGATGTATCCAATTTCATATGTTTGATGCACGCAGAGAGAGGACAGATGAGTTCATCAAATGATGCACACAGAGAGCTAGAGGAGAGATAAAATTTGCAGAATGACACACATGGTGAAGTAGGGCTTGTTGGTTTGAGATCCGTGGAATGAAGCGCATAAAGAGATAGGTCACATAGGCTTGAAATCTGTGGAATGACGCACATAGAAAGATAAGGCAAGCAGACTGATCAAGATGCATGAAATACCACACATGCAGGGGCTTGCTTGCAAAGATAAGGCAGGAGACATAATTAAGCTTATGCGAGCCAACAACTAGACATGGAAGGACGACATCTGAAGATGATAAAGGGCAGCGTGAATCCCTTTCATCGTTTGCATACAAGATGGCTGCCATATCACACAACAACTGAAGAAAGTTACAGATCAAAGGAGCATTGGCAAAGCCAAATCGCACAGATTGAGACATCAATAGATAGATCGGAGAAAGTGGAGGTATCGGCAGATGGATCTTGCAGCATGCAAAGTCGAACGAGAGTAGGTGGCTCGAATACAACATGCAATGCTCAAACAAATAACAAAGGCCAAATGAGGAACATTGGCAAGAGGGATGACGTTGAAGATGAGACAACAACGTGAGCTAGACATGAATGATTATCGCAGTTCATCATCAGGCGAAAGGAGGAAACTCGCATCAAAGCACACTGACTGGTGCAGAGTGGTTACACGAAGGAGAAGATAGACGAAATTCGCATGAAGGATTGCCAGAGTGGAATGTGCACGATCATGAGGCATAATACATAAGAAAAATATGCACATTGGATAACATAGCAATCCAAGTTTTGATTATATGTCTTGACCAACTACTTCAGCCACTCCTCAGAACCTATAGTTTTTGGTAATTCAGTCTCTTCAGGAATTGGATCATAGCCCATAAATATCGACCTTCATGTATTAGATAAATTGAGAAATGTTTTGTTCGAAAGTTGATATTCTACCTGTATGTGACATCAAATAAATGAGAAGGATAATATCCTAAAAAGTAGAATACTTTTCCTATTTCAATTATATTCCAGAGTACCCACGTCCTAAAGCATCATGACTGTTAAGCAAGGACTAGCAGCTATTAAAGGTTTAACAATGAAATGCGTATTATATAAAAAACAAAAAAATCTCAAAACAGTGGTCATACAAGAATACACAATTACTCAATGAAACATGACAGAAAACTATAGATCTTTGACAATTCTATTCATCTGAAGTCTACCAAATAGCCTATGATTCAGAAACCCTAGTTTTTTTTAAAGGAACTGGTAGCTTAGCCATAAGAAATGTATTTACTCAATAGTTGAGACCAGAAAAGACAGCAAAGAAATTAAAAAAGGACAGTCCGGTGCACGAAGCATCATGACTGTTAAAAAAGGGCAGCAAAGAAACCCTAATTTTACCGATCGATTTTTACGGTCCCTAAATTAGGGACCGATCTTGAATTCGGTCCCTAATTTTAGCGACCGAATAAAAATTCGGTCCCTAATTTTGGGGACCGAAATATCCATTCGGTCCCTAAAATTAGAGACCGAATTTTGTGCGGTCCCTAATATTAGGGACCGAATTAGATTTCGGTTCGCGATTAGCGACCGAATCTAAAATCGGTCCCTAATTTGAATTACGACGAATTATTTAGCGATTTTGTAATCGGTCGTTAAACGGATTTAGCGACCGATTAGGGACCGATTTTTTGGTCGCTAATTGGGATTAATTTTGTAGTGAAAGCATCATGACTGTTAAGCAAGGACTAGCAGCTATTAAAGGTTTAACAATGAAATGCGTAATATATAAAAAACAAAAAAATCTCAAAACAGTGGTCATACAAGAATACACAATTACTCAATGAAACATGACAGAAAACTATAGATCTTTGACAATTCTATTCATCTGAAGTCTACCAAATAGCCTATGATTCAGAAACCCTAGTTTTTTTAAAAGGAACTGGTAGCTTAGCCATAAGAAATGTATTTACTCAATAGTTGAGACCAGAAAAGACAGCAAAGAAATTAAAAAAGGACAGTCCGGTGCACGAAGCATCATGACTGTTAAAAAAGGGCAGCAAAGAAACCCTAATTTTACCGATCGATTTTTAACATTCGGTCCCTAAATTAGGGACCGATCTTGAATTCGGTCCCTAATTTTAGCGACCGAATAAAAATTCGGTCCCTAATTTTGGGGACCGAAATATCCATTCGGTCCCTAAAATTAGAGACCGAATTTTGTGCGGTCCCTAATATTAGGGACCGAATTAGATTTCGGTCGCTAATTAGCGACCGAATCTAAAATCGGTCCCTAATTTGAATTACGACGAATTATTTAGCGATTTTTGTAATCGGTCGTTAAACGGATTTAGCGACCGATTAGGGACCGATTTTTCGGTCGCTAATTGGGATTAATTTTGTAGTGAAAGCATCATGACTGTTAAGCAAGGACTAGCAGCTATTAAAGGTTTAACAATGAAATGCGTAATATATAAAAAACAAAAAAATCTCAAAACAGTGGTCATACAAGAATACACAATTACTCAATGAAACATGACAGAAAACTATAGATCTTTGACAATTCTATTCATCTGAAGTCTACCAAATAGCCTATGATTCAGAAACCCTAGTTTTTTTAAAAGGAACTGGTAGCTTAGCCATAAGAAATGTATTTACTCAATAGTTGAGACCAGAAAAGACAGCAAAGAAATTAAAAAAGGGCAGTCCGGTGCACGAAGCATCATGACTGTTAAAAAAGGGCAGCAAAGAAACCCTAATTTTACCGATCGATTTTTAACATTCGGTCCCTAAATTAGGGACCGATCTTGAATTCGGTCCCTAATTTTAGCGACCGAATAAAAATTCGGTCCCTAATTTTAGGGACCGAAATATCCATTCGGTCCCTAAAATTAGAGACCGAATTTTGTGCGGTCCCTAATATTAGGGACCGAATTAGATTTCGGTCGCTAATTAGCGACCGAATCTAAAATCGGTCCCTAATTTGAATTACGACGAATTATTTAGCGATTTTTGTAATCGGTCCCTAATCGGTCGTTAAACGGATTTAGCGACCGATTAGGGACCGATTTTTCGGTCGCTAATTGGGATTAATTTTGTAGTGAAAGCATCATGACTGTTAAGCAAGGACTAGCAGCTATTAAAGGTTTAACAATGAAATGCGTAATATATAAAAAACAAAAAAATCTCAAAACAGTGGTCATACAAGAATACACAATTACTCAATGAAACATGACAGAAAACTATAGATCTTTGACAATTCTATTCATCTGAAGTCTACCAAATAGCCTATGATTCAGAAACCCTAGTTTTTTTAAAAGGAACTGGTAGCTTAGCCATAAGAAATGTATTTACTCAATAGTTGAGACCAGAAAAGACAGCAAAGAAATTAAAAAAGGGCAGTCCGGTGCACGAAGCATCATGACTGTTAAAAAAGGGCAGCAAAGAAACCCTAATTTTACCGATCGATTTTTAACATTCGGTCCCTAAATTAGGGACCGATCTTGAATTCGGTCCCTAATTTTAGCGACCGAATAAAAATTCGGTCCCTAATTTTAGGGACCGAAATATCCATTCGGTCCCTAAAATTAGAGACCGAATTTTGTGCGGTCCCTAATATTAGGGACCGAATTAGATTTCGGTCGCTAATTAGCGACCGAATCTAAAATCGGTCCCTAATTTGAATTACGACGAATTATTTAGCGATTTTTGTAATCGGTCCCTAATCGGTCGTTAAACGGATTTAGCGACCGATTAGGGACCGATTTTTCGGTCGCTAATTGGGATTAATTTTGTAGTGAAAGCATCATGACTGTTAAGCAAGGACTAGCAGCTATTAAAGGTTTAACAATGAAATGCGTAATATATAAAAAACAAAAAAATCTCAAAACAGTGGTCATACAAGAATACACAATTACTCAATGAAACATGACAGAAAACTATAGATCTTTGACAATTCTATTTCCCTGATCGACAGGAGAGGGAGGAACGAGGGACGAGAGAAGCGACGTGCTCGTGTGCTCTTACCATAGGGCATCCGAGAAGCCTAAAATAAATATAAATTCCGATAGGGGCAAATTTACGTATAGGAAGCCTAAAATAAATATAAATTCCGATAGGGGCATCCGAGTAAGTACGACCGATAGGAAAGAGTCAATGGTACACCATGTTAGTAATACCAGTAATTTGCTGCAGGTCTTTCTACGTTTTGAATGGCCATGTTAGCAACTATACTGGTAATAATCTGCTTGGGTAGATCTTTCTACGTTTCGTAGGTCCATGTTAGACCTGTTGCTTGGATCGACCTTAAGGGAGAGAGAGGGTCTCAGTCTCAGTTGAACGGTCAAGTAAGGTGCGAAGCAGTGCAACGACGTGGAGAAATAAAGTTAGGGCCATACAGTTAATTAGATCTTTCGTAGTTTTGAATAGTTTCGGATTAGTCGTAAATATTGGGGCTATTTATCTCCTCTGCTACGCATAGGAACTTATATTATAGTAAGGCGGCCCTTACTATATATTTGGCGATCGGCCCCACCATATATTTGGCGTAAATTGCGTAGCAGAGGAGATAAATAGCCCCAAGGGCTATTTACGACTAATCCGAATTTACTTTAATATTAGGCTATAATAAATTCCCAAAATATAGTAAATTACGCAGAGGAGATAAATAGCCCCAAAGGCTATTTATCTGCCCAAAAATCTAGTAAAGGAGATAAATAGCCCCAAGAAGATAAATAGCCCCTTTGGCGTAGACTAACTGTATATAATATAAGATAAGTACCTCTGCTACGCAGAGGCATATAAATAGCCTTTGGGGCTATTTACGACTAAGTAGACTAATCCGCCTGTATATAATATAAGTACCTCTGCTATGCAGAGCAGATAAATAGCCTTTGGGGCTATTTACGACTAATCAGGGGTAGCAGAGGAACTTATATTATATACAGGCGGATTAGAACTTATATTATGAATGCAGGGCCAAAGGGGCTATTTATCTCCTTTGGGAACTTCTATTATAGTAAGGCGGCCCTAATATAGTTAAATTGCTACAATTGCGTAGCAATTTACGCCAAATATATAGTAAGGGCCGCCATACTATAATAGAAGTTCAAATATATAGTAAGGGCCGCACTTACTATAATATAAGTTCTAAAATTTATTATAGCTAGAGGATTAGTCGTAAATAGCCCCAAAGGCTATTTATCTGCCTCTGCGTAGCAGAGGTACTTATCTTATAGTAAGGCGGATTAGTCTACGCCTTTTGGGCTATTTATCTCCTTTACAGTAAATTCGGCCCTGTATATATATTTGGCGCCCTTACTATAATTTTTAGTCGTAAATAGCCCCTTTGGGGCTATTTATCTCCCCAAAAATCTAGTAAATTACGCAATTTATACAATTTACTATATTTTAGGAACTACTACTTTTGCAGGCACGTAATACCAGTAATTTGCTGCGATAGCGACGTGGTGAAGCTTTTCGTCTAATAACTCTCAATATCTGGCTAGATTTCCATGTCCCTTCGCTGCGGGTGTTTGCTTAACTTACTTCACTTATAGCCGGCACCTACCGAAAATTCCTCCATGCTTGATAATGATACGGGAGTGGGTCCTTCTCCTCTTAAGCTATGTAATGAAGTCGGTGAAAGACTAAGGCTTGCTTAACGAGTTCTAGCTTACACCTTGATAACGGAATATCTGTATTGTATGTATAGTGTGTCACAAAGGCGCTAGACAGATCTGGCCATGTGCGAATGGTATTTGGCTCAGTGTTCATCGTCAGCGCGGGTCCGGTCAAACTGCGCAGGAATAGTTGGACAAGTAGCTCATTGTCGATTCCCATGGGCTGTAGAGTTCCGACATACATCCTGCCTTTTGAAGCTCCGAGGTAAGCCTCTTTTTCTCCTATTTCGTTATGCATCTGGTTCCGTTATAAACTCTATCTCTGGCCACTTAAAACCGTACGGAAGCCTGAGGGGTATAGGGAGAGATTCTCAAGATCTGCAACATCATACTTGTCCCCACTCAACTTATTAACTTCCCGTTCAAGGCGACTGATCTTCTCCATCAGAGGATCGGACGGCTGTGGTGGGACGTATGGCACTATCTGATTCATGGGAGTGGGCGCCAAGTACACGGCCGGCAGGAGGCTTTCTTCGGATCTCTTCCTCGTAGTGATCCACAGGTTCAGGAACTGCGGGCGGATTCTGAACTGGAGGGGGTACTGGGTCTACAGGTCTAGCATCTGCTACTCTTGGTTGGCTTTGTGGTTGTGGATCTGTGTCCCCTGAGTCGGGGTGGTAGATGGAGGGTTTGTTCCTTGAGCTGCAGGTGCAGCCAGGTCCGATGGCTACCTGCGAGGTCAATTGTGCTAGCATCCGGGCAAAAGGATCAGTTCCTGGACTTAGGTTAGGGCAAGAAGGCTACGCACCGCTACGCACCTCGGTTAACTATGGATTCTAAACCTTGTCCCATTCGATACCATCTTCTTTGACTAAAGAACCTGCTGCTCTACGATTCACGGACGGCAGGAAATAGCGTCATTCTCAAGCAGCTTATTCTTATTTAATTGCTTACACCGGCAACCGTAAGAGCAGATAGGCAAACTAGTGCCTCAAGCCTAAACCTTTCGGAGCCTCTTTGCCAATCTTTCACAACAACCGATTCTGATTCAATTCCAACAAACCTTCCACCGGGAAAGAGCCAAGCCAAAGAAAAGAGCTACCCTCACCCTCGGTGAACTCCCTTTAAAGACAGAAGCGCATCCAACCCCGTTCTTTTGGCAGCAAGTCAGATTCCCTTATACGAGGATATCCTGGAACGTGCCACTGACTTTTAGGAAAGTCGGTTTTTATTGCTTACATGGTCAAGGAATAGATGGGCCTTGAACTGGGAACTCCAAACAAAATCGATGATTCTAGGTTGGGGCCACTAAATAAAGAGTTTTGGGTTTCTCCGGGCTAATTCTTGTGAAAGCAGCAAATCTTTCTCTAAGTATGGAAGCAGTTAGTTAAGGCCTACCATCCGATAGTTCTTTCGTTACGCCGACAAGCTAATAGCTCTTCCTTGTTTTAGCTCTGTGGGAATCTCATTTATTGATGAGACCCCTTATTCTATGACACCAGAATTAAATTCATCCCTTGGCTTGTGTACGATCATTTCATTCTTTTTGCCCACGGCTGAACTCGCTTAATCCGCATATCTTGAACTCTTTGATTTGAACTACGTGGTCATGAATATACACCGGCGATGAACTCACATTTCGCCCTGGGGGACTCTTGCTTCTGTCTTCCTCTTTCTGGTGGAAATGTTATCTCGATCGATCAGTTTCTTCTACTCTATGCCTACTAAAAGCTTAACCATGCCCTACCATTTGAACAAGGGAAAGCAAAGCACAGAAAGACGAGTGAACAGCTGTCTAAAGACACCCTCGGGTTCGGGTCAAAGAAGACCATAGTTACAGGAAATCTCGATTCAACTACAAGCCCAGATTACTAATGGAAGGAAGAGCTTCTGGCTATCGAGAAAGCCCTGCTTGAAGAAAAGGCTACTGCCCTACCACCAAGAACAGATTCTCGCCATCTATTTAGAGGCTTCTGAAACAAAAGCAATCGCAGCTCCTAGTCCGACAGTTCGCTCCGCACCTTAAGAGAAAGAGTTCCGGCATACTACTTTATTATGATACCGAATCCTTGGGGAACTTCACTAACGGGGCTAATGCCGACTCCAAGACCTCTTATGCTTATGCCTACTCTGATCTTTCCTTTGCTTCTCTTGAGCCGAATGTGGGATTAATCCCTTCTATCACTGCTGCTGAAATAGCAGCTAGAGAATCTGGCATTTTTTCATAAAACATCGGAAAAAGGAAGGAGATAAAAAAACCAAGAAGAAAACTGGGACGGCTGGAACGTTTCAATCAAAGAAGTTCTGATATTGATAGGAAATGGGAGTCCTTCTAGAGATGAGTAAGGAACAAGGTGAGACGAGAAAACCTGTCCCAGGTTAAGGAGGAAAACTGAGAGGCGAAAGCTCTCGCATCATAGCTGTTGGGAAGGAACCTCTTGCTTCGCTTGCTTCATACCTACCCACGCTGTGCTTCTTTGCTCCTGCATGGACAAAGGAGCGAAACTTACCACAGTCTATCGGTGGAATATATATAACATTCTTGGACTGACTCGCCACTTAGGCGAACCACAATCAATAAGTCTTTGCTTTCTACCGAAAACCACTTCACACTAACCTCCTGCTCTTTGCTATTGCTTCCATGCTATGCTCAGCGAATCCCGTCTTTCCTCAAGTCTGACTCGCTCTCCCTACCATGGGATTAGCTTATCACTCCAACAACTCAGTATTGGCTGGAGGTGAAGACCTTAGTACTTACTACAAGACTACAAGAGAAGAAAAAATAAAATCTTAGTAAAGAAATGCATGTCTGGCAACTGCCACAACCAAGATGCCTTATTATAGGACTTTAACTTAAAAACCAAGGTAGAGGTTAACTTCCATTGGCTAGATTACTGGATAGGATGGATTGCCCAAATCTATTACTGGATTTCCCTCGCCTACTGTCTTAGTACTATGGACTGCAACATAAGACGCTAGAACGAGAACTGCTTTATACGAACGCTTAACACCCCAACTCAATCTAAACTCGATAAGGTAATAGAATTAGAAGCGCTTTTAACGCGCGTTGATCAAGGGCGGTGGAGTGAGATCGATAGTCAGAAATAGATGGACTTACTTAAGGGCTTGACGGCTTTGGCATGCATGGATGAATTGCTTATATTATAGTAAGGTAGAAGCGATTCGGGATGGGTTATCTCTGTCTTCTAAGCTTGAAAGCAGAATATTTTCATAAACTGCCTAAGGAAAGAGGAAGAGTTCATTGAATAGGCACAGTACTGCCATCTCCATCGAAGCTTTGGGACGAAGCTGCGGTGGACTAGGACTCTTTTCTAGGGGTTTACTTTCCGGTAAGAGAGTAAGCGTATGAAGAAGATCTTTCGTAGTTTCGTAGCGAACTCAAAGCAAGGGGGAAGGATCGTAAACAAAGATCCCACTACGCGCTAACTAAATAGAATCTTATCATCGTCTCGTGATAAGTAGCAGTCTCAGAGCAAAAAGTTTTCGGGAATGGAGGAGTGAGGGTGAAATGATGTAGTTGACACCCAGAGGGAATCAACAAAAACTTCAAGATCAGATGCAGGAGATTCAACCAGTTGTTGAGTCAACCAGAAACTCCGAACTCAGAGACTGTAGCTGAAGCATAAGAGTTTCTTGTGTGTGCTTCCTTAGGAAATGGAATAGAATAAGGTAAAGCAGTCATTACCGTAAAATCGGTTGTCATTGTTCTAGAAGCCTCACTACCAGAGAAAAAAGAACACCTAAAGACCAAGGAAGTGTTATTCTAATTCGGGTAAAAACTATAAGTTAATAGATAGGTAAGGGAATGACACCATAGAGCAGGCTATCCAAAATCTCTCCAGTGCGAAAGACTGGTCCATCGCGACTAAGCACTCTAAGACTACGGATGGGTATCAGAATCCATAAAAGTTAGGGACCTCTACGCTAGTCTTCACAGGTCATCCCTCCGAGTTCTTCCTTCCTACGGAATTTCACGAGTCCCCTAGAAAACTGAACGAGTAGACTTGAAGATCCCAATTTGACAATCCAAAGGGGAAAGACGTAGTAGATACCTGCTGATCCAACACGAGTATGATTATCTCATCTTACAAAATATGAAACGTCGTGCAGATGATTCCATCAAATAAAGGGGCCCAATCCCGAGTTGCGGAATAAGATCAGCGAATCCGGGTCGATCACCTGCCCTCAACCACACGTAAAAAATTGGAAGCGATCTTATATCATAATCCAGGCGGGTGGCGTTCCCGAATAACAAACAGCGATGAAAAACCGGGCTTGGACCAATGACCAAAGATAGAAGATTATAAGAATCTCCGGAATCGGGTAAAGTCAAATTAGCCAAAGTAGATAGGGTTCAGGGGAATAGGAGAAGGCCCTATGGAGTAAAGGGAAGGGGCTTGAGTTCTGAGACGAAGATAAGGCTTGGCTTTGAAGGGACATATAGAAGAACGAGGCATCGTAGATGCGGAGATCCAGTTGTGCTTGCTGCCTATCCACTTGGCGAGTAAGAGGCTCTGTGCAAGAGTGGAAGGTATTCCTTGTGCCTTTGGCTGCTCTTCTTAGCCTTAGCCCAGCCGGTTCCTTAGGTGGTCATTCAATTCATGATTGGCTTAGTCCGTTCACTTGCCTGTGGGAATCCCCTTCGTTACGGTCGATCTTTTCCTTTGCTTAGGTCCACTGTTCCTGTTCTGGTTGTTCCGAAGGTACGAACCGAGGCTATCTCATATAGCAGCTATTGATACATCAGCTGCCATTGATGGATCAAATCATTCTACAAAAGCAATATGCTTAAAACTTTCTTTTTTTTTTCTACTAAAGGAAAAGAGCTGATTCAATAGACAAGTCGAGCAGAAGGGAAGAGCTTCACAACTCGGAAACTCTGACTCCTTTCCGATTTCGGAAACTAGAAATCCTTTCCCGAACCAGTCTTTGAATGTGTACAGTTCGAGCTGTCCGATTTCGTCTATAAGGCAATTTATTGAAGGCAAATCCTTCCTTTTGGAAACATGACAAGTAAATCCTCATATGGGCATTGAATCGGCGGCGGTGGGTCTCTGCTCTGGGTTCTGGTCTAGGCACCCATTCTGCAACTCTCTAAGCATCTTTGGTAGAACATTTGAACCCAACCCACAACTCTTAACCAAGTGACCAACGCCCCACACGTCTACTTTAATCCCATGCAATCCCCTTCCTTCCCATCTCCTTCTTCATCATCACAGCTAATCGGTTGTAGCTGACATGAGCTAACCGAGCATGCCAAAGGTCTGCCGTCTCATGTCGACGCGTCTTGTCGACATATGCTGTACAAGCCGATAACACGTACAACATCTTGACCTTCCATGAGGACCTGTCCACGAACATCTGCATTCGCCAGGACTTTCACATCTGCAATTTAACTATATTACCAAAGAGAACGTAGTGACCCGCTGCCGTAATCTGCGGAACTGACACTAAGCTTCATACCAGGAACATGATACACGTTCTCCAGCACTCTCGGATTTCCTTTCAGTGGCGAGATCGCGAGATCTCCAACGTGCTTTACCGGATAAACAGAATTATCCGCGGTCTGCATCATTCCCATTATACTTCTGCAGATTCATGAACTTACTCATATCACCGGTCAGGTGATGTGAGCACCCTGAATCGACTATCCAGTCTCTGTCATAGTCGATCTTCTCCTTAGAGGTAGATGCTGCACAGGCACTTACACCTCTTTGATGTTCTTCTACAATTGTCGTCAACACATCAATTTCCGTGCCGGCGGAACAGATATCCGCAAACGAGGCATGCACATTCCACTCCTCGTCATTCTGCCGATCATTCTCAACATGAGAACTGACCTCTGCAACGTTTCAAACTTTCACTCTGCAGTTTCGAGCAAAGTGGCCAGGCTTGCCACACCTGTAACACGACCAACTTCGTGTTACATCTTTCGACTTCTCCAGACTTCTTCTCCTGTCTCCATTGTCTTCTTCTTTCTTCCGGCTTTTTCTTTTTCTCCGCTGGGCTTCTTACTGAACGCCAATGATCAAGGCATGAACGTTGGACAAATTGTTGAGTGCCTTTGCATAAGCATGGAGATATCAATTCATCACCTGTAACAACAAAGACAATGGCTATTGTATATATTCATGACTATCTATGATTGCAAATTTATTAAGTTAGGTCAATCAACTAACACAAAGTATCAATTAGCAACAATAATTCATTTTTACGACCAAGAAGCCAAATTTTTGACAATATAAGTTTTTGTTAACTATATGAAATCAAATGTGTACAATGATATTTCATATTTAATAAATCAACTTATGGGATATATGGTTCAACATCTCTGAGATTTCATGTGGGGGTAAACAAAGATTGCTTTGCCAAATGCACACGTCAAGTAACACCATCAACTGAATCAATTACACCCATACTTGGCCAAGGTGGAATCAGGTACGTTCATCTGATAACTTTTTCATGTCAAGATGGCAAGACAATTAGAGACATCACCTTGGATTATTAGAAAGTGCAGAGTAGCATCTCATGGAAGTGAAGATTGTTGGTCCAGCTCTACAGACCAGAGTGGGCATTTGGATCTTATTGGCCCAAAAAGATTGAAACCCCAAGTTTAGGGGGTTTTGTGCAGCTTTCAGCATTAAAAGAGATTGATTTCGGCCAGAAGAAGGGGGATACAAATTTTCTCACCTTGGAACTTTAAAGCTTAGGAAACATCTTTGGGGAGCATGCAGAGGTTATGGAAACTTAGAGAGTTCTTGTCCATGGAGAGCTAGTGAGGACTCTACGAGAGAGTTTTTGTGAAAGGTGCAAACATCAATTGTCTATTAGTGGATGAAAAAAGAAAGAGGTCTAGATAGGAACAAGAGAGTTGTGTATCATATGGGAAATGGGTTTGTCCTGATTATTTGTACTTTTATATCTCATATTTATAGATTTGGATTCTCTCTGTGGATATAGACTTACACGAAACCACAATAAACTGATCGGTCTATTTTATGTGTTTTTGCTATTCTCCCAAGAGAGACAAATTTCATCACATTGGTTTATCATTGAGGTTATTTTGCATTATAGAGGCACCACGATTGGATCCATAAGTTGTAGTTTGAGATTGTGGAATCTAGCAAACGTTGTTACAACGGTCTTCAACCCCATCCAACAATACCAAAGGGAGGTTTATAATTGCGTATCCCCATAACAAATCCAATTCTACGAATGATAAGGTACACCAAGGTTATGTTTTCTATGAGGAAAGAAATCAGAAACAAGGTTGCCAGCACACACTTTTAGCAAGTGAATTAAGTAAGCTCTATGGTGGGCGACAGTTGTATCTACAACTTATACTTTATTATTTTTATTTGTTGTGGAAAAAAGTAATTTTAATTTAATTATCAAAAGAATCGGATGGTCATATCAACATATAAAAAAACTAACACTATAGGATGGTGGTGCAGGAAGCACCAGAATCGAACCTATATTTTGATATTGACAAAGATTTAAGGTTAAGTCTTGTTAATAATTAATGAACTTAATCTGGTGTGCAGGTAGCACAACTAGAAAAGTCCTAATTGGAGGTTAGGAAAGACTAAGTCTTTATTGAAATTTAGGCAAAAGAAAGCCCTTGTAGGTCAGTTGGACCAAACTAGGTAAGTCCTAACTGGAGGTTAGGCAAGGAAAAGCCCTAGTTGGTCAGTTGGACCAGATTAGGTAAGACAAGTCTTAGTAGATCCGGGATACTAGACGGGAGGGACTTGATGGGGTAAGAGAGGATCAGAGATCAAGTCGGACAAGGATTGAGGGTCGAGTGATCAAAGACTAAGTAGGAAGCCCAAACGGAGTCTAGAGAACTAAGGTTTGACAAGGTAAGCTCTTGGAGTTTAGTGATTCTTTCAAAAGGAAGAACAAGGGCGAGTCCCCTTTATGAGGGCATCCTTAGGCGTCAGCCCGCTTAAGGGATTCAAGTAAATTTCAAAGTCGAGATCAGACAATCAGAGGTTGTCAAGCTCAACATTTTATATATATTACTCTTTATTTTGCTAATCACTATTTTGTAAGATCAGTAGATTGAGTATGATCGATAGACCAAACGATTGGTAGATCGATCAACCAGATCGGTAGACCCAACGCTGAGTTGTCCAAGTTGTTGACATGACATCCGACGTAGACTAGATGGCTGATGTGGCAAAGGATAACCGTTGATTGGCTGACATGGCAGAACAGAATTATCGATAAGCTAACATGGCCGAAACTGATTGGAGGAATGCTGGATCGATGCACCGATCAAGCGGATAGGGATCCGAATCCCAAGGCGATCGGTATACCGATTAGGAGGATCGATAGACCGATCAAGTCCTATGAAAGGTCACGACCGAGGCTTCTTCATCAACTCAGCGCCGGAGCTGCTGCGCTACGTGGTGCCCAAGGGGTTCATCGCGGTGGACGGGGTGAGCTTGACGGTGGTGGGAGTGTACGAGGACGAGTCCTGCTTCGACTTCATGCTGGTGGCCTACACGCAGCAGAAGGTCGTGATCCCGCTGAAGAAGGTAGCAGATAAGGTGAACTTGGAGGTGGATATACTCGGAAAGTACGTGGAGAAGCTTCTTAACAGTAGGTTCGGTGATGCAAACCCTACTTCTTCTTCTTCTTCTTCTTCCTGGTAAGAAAAGCTTCCCCTCGTTTGGAATTTTTCTTTGATCGATTGATTGTTATGGTACATTGTCATCCTGTCCAACTCTTTGATTGAAATAATCTTTTTTACAACTCTGATAGAGGTATTGTAGTCGACTGGCCCTTCATCCAAGTTTTAAATTTGTTATGGTTCCAAAACACACATTTTTTCCCCATTATTTTCTATTTTAACTGAGGTCAGAGTTGAGTTGTGCTTCGGTTTGTAATAACCAAAATGAAATTGTCGGTCGGATGTGGTAACTCCATTAATTGCCATACAGACTATTAAGATTAGGTAAATTGTAGTGGTTAATAATACTTTTGGCCAAATGTTTGGAAGCACATGGCAATTTTTTATTGTTATTATTCTTTTCCAACACCAGTCTAGAGAATCATGGTTGAGTTGTTGATAGTCGTGGGGCCGACCATGTGGGGCCGCTAAGGTGGCGGATCCACCTTTTTGCAGAAAATGATTGAGTTGTTGATAGTTAGGACAAGGTAGGTTTGGTTTAGTGGAGTTTCTTGTAGTTGGTCCAAGTTGCAAGACGACGCGACCTGGTTGAATAGGTGCAAGATTGACTTGACTAGCAGAGTCGAGATAAAGCTAGGAGATGAGGTATGGTAGGGCAATTTGAGCTTGATTGAATTGAGGGTCAAAATCACAATTATTTTTTGAGATTTGGACCATGATGGCGATCAATTATTGCCTAGAGCTGTCTGCGTGGTTCACTGTAACATTGATCTAAAATAGTCTCCTTGTTGTCTTGAATCCCTTTTTATCCTAGATAACTTAAAGTGAGTGCTTATACAATGATTGACTATTTGCTTTGAGGTCGGAGAGACAGCATGATAACAGTCTCCGTATATGTGTGTGCCGCTTTTCATTGACAGAGTGTTAGCAACCGAATTATTTGCTATTCTTCATATCTCATCCATCCATTTTTTTTAATATTTCATCCATCGAATGACTTTACACTTGGTGGGTAAATTTACATATATCAGATACTCTCACTCGCATCAGATTTTGGTAGAAGTTGGTGTTCTTCCTTGGTCATTACGGGAAGAGCCTCCGATCTACTTTTCTTTATCATTCTCAAGCCCTATCTTCATTCTTTTGCTTTTTCTTTTATTTTTCGCTAGCAATAAATAGGGGTGAGCAATCTTAGATAAACGGAAATAACTCATTGAGCCGATCAAATTTGAAAATTTGATTTGGTTAATCAGAAATTTATTTTTTTAAAAATATTGATTATTTCAGTTTATTCAATTCGATCTCAATTCTAAAAGTCCAAATTCAATTAAATTGATTAAATCGAACATATCAATCGATTGATATATCGTTATCAGTCGACTACTATACCTGAACAAGGAGTTTAAAAGGAAATTCCTTAAATCGTGACTCATGCTCATGCTATCATGCCCACTCACAAATGCCCGTGTGCGGACGGACTACTTGAACGACTCAGTGCCTTAGCCCTCCCCTCCTCCCATCGCTCTCACCCCCCTCCTCCCATTGCTCTCGTCGCTGAGGTCATTGCTCATTCCTCCTGTCAGACGTCGCTAATGCAACCCTCCCTAAGTCTTCTCATCCTCTCGTAGCGACCAACACTGATAGTGCTTAACCTTAGCCCTCTCCTCTCTCGCTCTTCGTGTAAGCCTCGTCGCTTCCCCCATCTTTGACTCCCGCCCCAACTCTCATCTCTGACTCCTGTCGTCACCCATTAGCCCTCTCCCACTTGGCCCTCACCGTTGTTGCCTTAGTGGTTCCCCGCACATCCTCCTCCTCGTCGCCAACCATAAAAATCCGATTAATGCATACTCTTGAACTTGATGTCAAAGAGTCATAAAATCATTTTAGGATATATTGTTTAGCATGATTCATCGTGATGGATCTTTTAATCAACATTTCAATTTTTGGATTGCTTAGTATTTGATCTTGATTTGTGAATAATTAATTTAGCTCTATGTATATTTCGATGAAAATTATATGTTTATACTTATAGATGTCAATGTAAAGAGATATATCAAATATGAATGTTGATAATAGTTGTTCGATACCACAACTTAGTTCTCCAACGGTAACAAAAATATTTGCATATTCTAAAGGAAAGGTAACTAAGCCAATAACAATAAGACCAAAACGTGAGGTACATCAATTCACAAAGTTTACTAGTGAAGATAAGAAGATTAAAACTAAATGCAAATATTATGATAATGAATTTTTTTGTGATCCATATAAGAATGGAACAAGCTTGAGATCTCATATTACATCATATAAAAAATACCCTCGTGTTGTTGAAACAACTCAAACACAACTAAGTTTATAACAAGGTGCAAGAGAGGATGAGGTGTGTCTAATTTTTTGAAAATTTGATCAGGATGCATGTAGAAAAACCTTAGCTAAAATGATTATAATGGATGAATTCCATATCAAATTTGTATAAGGAGATGAGTTTAAAACATTTATGATTATGGTATGTTCAAAGTTTTAAATTCCTTCAAGATGGAAGGTTGCATGTGATTGTATTATATATAGTTGAAAGGGAAAAATTGAAAAGTTTGTTGCATGATTCATTACGAAGAGTACCATTGATCAATTCAAAGAATCAACTATGTGTCTAACAACTCATTTTATTGATAAAAATTGGAAATTATAGAAAAGAATTCTCAATTTTTATCCAATTACAAGTTATAAAGGCAAGACAATTAGTTTAGTCATTAAAAATTGCTTAAGGGGTTGGGGAATTAATAAAATTTTTATTGTTACAGTTGATAATGTTAGTTCAAATGATGTTGCCATCAATAATTTCAAAAAAAAGATGGCTAATTAGGATTCCACTATTTTGAAAGGAGAATACATGCATTTGAGGTGTGTAGTATGTATAATTAATTTGATTATTGTTGATGACTTAAAAGATATAAATTAATATGTAATGAGGGCCAGGAATGCAATTAAATATGTTAAATAATTCATCGCCAGATTAAGCAAGTTCAAAAAATGTGTAGACATTGAAAAAATTAAAAGCAAAAATTTATTACGTTTAAATGTATTGATTAGATGGAACTTAATTTTCTTGATGTTGAATGTAGTTTAAAATTTTGAAAGAGTTTTTGATAGACTTGATGAACAAGATTCATGTTCTAAATTAGATCTTTAATATACAAATTGATATGTTGTGAATGATGATGGAGAGATGATACTTGGATAAGATGGTAAATCTAAAAGAAAATTGAAGACTTTTGATGGAAAACCAAGAAGTGCAAATTGGAATAATGTTAGTCTTTTCGCATCTCTATTGCAAGTTCTTTTATGTCACTTTTAATACTTTTACACACGAAATTAGTTTTATTTATATTATTTTAAACAAGTGGTAAGAAAGTGATGATCCTGATGTGTATTCAATGAAGATTAGAATGAAAAATAAATTTGACAAGTATTGGGGAGATCCTAAAAAGATGAATAACTTGCTTTGTATTGCGGCGGTGGTGCTTGATCCAAGGCATAAATTTGATTTCATGAAATTTATTTTGGTTGAATTGTATGGAGATAAAAAGAGTGCAAGAGTAGGAAAGATAATAAAGGGCACCTTGGTTGCTTTGTACGATAATTATAAGGAGAAAATGGAACCTCAAGGTACCTCCTCAAGAGTTTCATCTATTCTATTAGTAGGTGACAATGACACTAAGCCAAAAAATACGAGTCAAATGGATTTGAAAAGACAATCAATTCTGTAAAGTATAAGAAGTAAAAGGTATAAGTTTTTGATGATGATAATATGTCAGAATTAGATAAGTATATTAATGAAATAGTTGAGAATTATTATAATACTTTTGACATTTTGGGATGGTAGAAGTAAAATTGTCATAGATTTTCTGTATTTGTTCAAATTGCTTGTGATGTGTTAGTCATTCTAATATCAGAATCCACTTTCAGTGATTTTTTTAGGAGTTCATTGACTCATAGGATAACTTTATTTGTATCCAAGATTGACATCAGTTAAATTTGGAATCAATCAATGTTGAATAAATTTTAACGGATGTGGAAAAACTTGAAAGTGATAAGTTAGTTTCTTTTTAAGAAAAATATAGTCAGATTTTTATTTATAATTATACACTTATAAAATATTAATTTGTTTGACTTGCATATCATTAATTTTTTTTTTGTCAAAATTCTTAAAAATTGTAATGGATTCATCTTCTTCAACAACACATGCATTGATAAATTGCATAATAATTAATGGTATGTTTTAAATATTTTATCTGATTTATATGTGCATTTACTTATTGATTTTCTTGTTCATGTGGCTAATAACAAATTCTTACTTCTTACTCATTAGAGACCAGCACAAGGAGTCAAGGATAAAGCAAAATCCCCATGTGGCCACTTCATGTAATATGATAATCACAATTTGATTCATGTGGAATTATGTTTATCATCTCTTGATTGACAAAACTTGTAATTTTTAGTTCTGAACTCGTAGGACTCCCTGAGGCTTGAATTGTTGCCTTGTTGGAACTTGGAATTGTCATCAGTGGTTGGCTGTGTAACTGATTGACAAAGTTATGTATTTAATTTTGTAACAGGCAATGTATTTAATTCGGTTAACATTGTAGTTGTAGTGTTCAATGTTCATGGTGGAAGTGGAATTGAGAATGTAAGAAATTAAGAATGTGATTTAAATTATGTGATATGCAATTAAAATATGCATAATTATATTTATTTTGAAGTATTTTATTAATTCTTTGAATATAGGATAGATATTTTGATTTTTTTCTGATAATTTATGGAATCACACAGATTTATATTTATCAATTATCAAAATATATAGTCAATTTGTTTTGATTTAAATTATCCAGAGTGACTTCATATATATATATATATATATATATATATATATATATATATATATATATATATATATATATATATATATATATAATATATATATTTATTTTTTGATTCAATAGAAACCCCCAAAGAAGTGAATATATACATATAGTACTTACACATAGGCACTGAGCACACCGCATTCGGTTATTTACTTTTAGGGGATTTATTGGATATAATTTTATTAGAGATATATTATTGATGACAAATTTATGGATAGAGATATTATAAAAATATTAATTTGAAATTATTCAAATTGTGATAAAAGATGATGAAAATAGTGAATCTAAATGTTGGCAAATAATTTGTCATGCCTACTACTAGAGACGCAAACATCATCATTGATTCCAAAATGAACATTTGAAAAAACAAGCATCAAAGTACAGAAAACATAAACCATTCTTTATTCCATAAAATCATAATGATGTTTTTAATCCTTAAATAAAATCATTGTAGTGGAATTAATAATAACAATAGAGAACTAGTAAGTAGCGAAATTCTTTTCCAAATCAAAATTTTCCTTTTTGAAAATAATATTTATTATTTAGGGTTTTGAAAATGATCTATTTCAAAATGTTTTAAAATCGACTTTAAAACATTTCTCAAATATAATATATGGACCAAACTTCAACACAATCTATTACATCGTGATCGTTTCATTTGGATCTTGATCAATTATTGATGTGATTGTGTCATCAATCGACTGATCCAAATCATGCTTGATAGGTTCCCTTAGATTGATCCTTTTATCTGATAACTGTGTTATTAACCAACTTCAATGATCCAAGTCTATGCTTGACTAAACCATTTGATGACTCTTTCATCAACTCTTTCATCAACCTTCTATTAGTCATCAACTTAACTCTTGGTGATAATTGTTAACCTATTTAACAATTATAATAATTTGAATTTAAAATCATTAGAATTTATTGACATGACATTTAACTTATCCGTGGCAAGTTTCCTACCTTCAGTGGACTACCTAATCGATCAACTTTCAAATATAAATATTTTATTTATTAGCATTTCAGTCTAAGTTGAAGGCCTAATTGACTTCAACATCAGTCAAGTTAAGCTAGTTATCATTAATTGATTGACATTGATTCGAGTTACTTTAAGACTAAGTGACATTGTAGCAAGAGACCTCATTCTTCAAAATTTTCTCGTCTGTCTAGTATAATTTGACCTCAACATTTTAGGACTTTCAATGCTTAGAGGTCTACGCTTTAGGACTTCATGTGTTGCCTAATCTTAGGTAAATTTTGACTTATTAGGAGTTCTATACTATCAAACATCTAGTCTTTTTTGACCTTATTGAACCTTCACTGCCAACTTGTTGTTGGTCTTTTCACTTATCAACACCTATTGGACTTTCCATCTTTATCATGTTTGGTCGACCCATTTGGATTTGTCGACTATCAAATATCTTATTAATGTTAACCTACTTGACATATAAGATTAATTTATCTCGCCTTAATTATACACTATGAAATTAGATAATAGACTTTTGAAATTCAATAAAGTAATAAGTAGATAATTACCGATATAGATGCACGTGAAGTAAAAGGATCAGTTTATTACTTCCAGAGATACGCCACCCGACACAGCAATACATTGCTGCGATACCTCAGTCATATATGCTACCTCAGCAGCAGCCTCAGTATCCGATTCCAGTTCCTCCGAGTCATATTCCGACGGAGTGGCGGCCCTCTACCTCTCAGTCGGTTGCCCAACCCTCCAGTTCAGAGGTTGGACGTGTCTACGCTACTACTCGGGAGGACGCTCAGCGGGCCGATGGATCGGTCATCCGCGGTATGATTTACTTATACGCATTTACTGCTGATATGCTAATCGATACAGGTAGTTCTCATTCTTTTATATCCCGTATTTTTATGAGAGAGATTGGTAGATTACCTACTCTTAGGCAGCAGTAGTTGACAGTTTCCCTACTCTCTTGTAACACCCCCCCTTCCTACGTATAGGGGATGTTACTTACTTTAGCATTATTAAATCCTAAATAGAAATTCCCATAGATAAATTTAAAAAAAAAGAATATTCTTAAAATAACCAAAAGTTACTATTCTTAATAAAACAACTGTTTAGACTCTTACAATGCGGAAGCCATTGATATAAAAGATATAATCAATACTAAGCAAGGTTTTTATTTATTTATTCTAATCCGCGGTTCCGCCGCCACACACATCGAACACTGCTCCTGCTGCCTCCCGTCGCTTAAAGCTTTTCTTTACCTCTATCTGCAGTATAAGGAATGCAACTATAAGCAAAGCTTAGTAAGTACATACCTAATCTCACAAACCCACGAAAATCATTGCATGCATTCTTTTGTAAGTAAACAGGAAAGGACTTATAATTATAAAGACATGTACTTAAGCATAAATTACCTGAACATGGAAATACTTATATTGCATAGAAAATTTCTTAGTTTCTTTATATTTGAAAAGTCATATGTTTGAAAATAAGTAAACATACTTAAACATACTATGGGCCCTGGCGGAGTATCAATGCGCGCATCTCTGATAGAACTCGGGGTAGCTAGCCACCGAATGCTACCAGAGGACTTATCTTATCAGGCGACCTTTGGCCTGGAATTCCTTTCCTTATGGGCGAACCTTTGGCCCGGAATTCATTGTGGGCGAACCTTTGGCCCGATACCCGCCTCTTAAAAGTAAAATACATTTCTTTACATATCATAAAGTTCTTATACTTTTACTTACTATATCTTTGTCCTTTCATCAATCATGTATCATGCTTTACTTCCATCCTAAATAGGAAGAATAATTTACATATTCATGGTTAAATCCTAAATCATGCTATGGAAAGAACATATATATATATTCCTATTTTAACATGAATCATACTAGAGGAAGAACACATAAATACATTCATGTCTAACATAAATCATGTCATGGAAAGAGCATACATATAAATACATTCATGTATAATAGAAATCATGTCAGGGAAAGCTTAACATAATCATGCGGAAGAACAATACGAAAACAACTTATACTGCAGGTGAGAGATGTACTTACCTTGTCCGTTCACTAAGGTTTTAACGCTAAGGTTTATGAAATCGGAGATATTCTCCAAAGTGCTCTTAGTGCTTTCTCCTCGTGACCTATCAAAAACCATAACTATAACTTAACCAAAATCATAAAATTATCCTGATCTCATCACTCCACCGGGTAAAGAGTTAATCCAAATTAACTTAATTAATCCTCTCATTAATTATCTATTAATTATTTAAACTCAAATAACTTAATTAATCAACTATAAATCAATTACCTAACTTAACCTTAAATATATACTTGTTATTAAACTAATTAATCACTAAACTTATTAAAACAATTAATAACTAATTATTCACTAATTAACTTACTAATTAACTGATTAACAACTTCACTAATTAACTGATTAACTAGTTAATTAAACTGATTAAACATATTTATAATCTAATTAATCAGATTACTTATCAAATATCATTATTCACTTTACTAACCTTAATTAGCTAATGATCTTAATTAATTAACTTAATTAAACCCTTTAATCATCTTACCTTAATTAATTAACCTTAGTTAATCAATTAATCTTGGCTCGTCTCTCACTTTTAATCGATTCATTTTTGGGTTTTTACATGAAAATAAATTGTTAAATGAATCAATTTGATCGTATTTGTTTTATATTGCATAATCTGAGACTTGATTATAATTTTCATGATTTAATGGTGAATTTTGGATTAATTGATTTTAATTGATTGTAGGGCTCAAAATCGGGTCAAGATCAAGTTCAACCCAAATTGATCAAGCCACATTCAAGATATGATCTACTCAAGCCTGATTAAGATCCATGAAATTTTCCAAACCCTAGACTTCCTTTAAACCTCAAATCAAGGATAAAAAACGCAGCGCTGCGCCAGTTCATCGTCCCCACGACTCCTTCCTGTTGTGCGACGTAACTCCCTGGCGGCGGGGGCTGTTGATATAGCCCACAACTAGTGTCACGAATGAGCTTCAAATTAGAATTTATAATCGAAAACCCTTAGCTCACAAACAAATGAAGTATAGGGGCCACGAGTCGTATTTTTCCAAGGACTAGTAGGGAATTGTCTTTATCAAGCTAGGATGTCGTTCTATTTTTGGGTTTTTATATAAAATGGGGGTTTTGGTGTTTTTAATGAAATGCAAATTCAAAATAATGAAATGAACAACTAAAACATGTAAGGCAATTAAAGGAACAAGGAAATAAGAACTAGGCTAATGTATCAAATTCGGTTTTAAAGAGACGACTCTAATTTGCTAACTAATTCTGCAATGTAACTACAATTTATGTGTAGGACTAAGGATGCAATGTAACAAGTCAATTCCACTTATCTAACAGCAAGGAAAATATTTAAGCCAAACACCCTGATTAAACTGATACCCGAAAGTTTAAATTGATACTAAACAGTAACCTATTCAGAAATTCAGATTCAAGGAATTCAGAAATGCAAAATTAACTATTAAGCAATTCAAAACAATCAAACAAGATCTAATTCAACAAACAGATGCAGTAATTCAAGAACAAATCTGATTAACAAATGTTCAGAAATGTAAAATGAACAGAAACAGAAACTAGAAACTGATAAGTAATCTTCAGTCCTTCCCTTTCCTCTCGATTCCCTCTTTGCTGTCACACAAAGCCTGATCAAGGATCAGAAATCCCATAGAAACAGCCTTTAATTTCAGCTCGATTTGATTTGGATTGAATCCGATCAACGCGTATCAGAGAACCCCTCAAGAACACGCCGAACAGAGCTCGATCCAAGATCTGAAAATTCAGCTAAAGATCCTTCAAATCGCTTGTAAGTTAGTGTTTGGAAACCCTCAATAACCTTCTAAGAACCCCTTTGAATGTCCATGAGAGCTCCGATCGTCTTCGATCCGAAGAAATCAGCTGAAATCTGCGGCGGAAATGAACCTCTGAAGAAACCCTCTCCAGCGACTTTCAACTCCATTGGATTGCCGAAATGAGATTGCTAGTCATCTCTGGAACTTGGAAATCGATTTGGAAGAAGAAAACCTGAAGATCGATGCCCTAATCTAAGGAACAGAAAACTGAAAAACGCGAGAACGAAGGTGCTACAGTGCCTATGACGCGGTTACTGTTCATTCCTCTTTATAACGGGGATTTGAAATCGCTACTGTTCACAGCCGCATCAATTCAGCCGGTCCGACTTGAGTCAGCCCTGGTTCAGCCGGTTTCTTCCATTTAAGCTCCAATTAGCCCAATTTCAACTCCAATTGAATCCAAATCTTGATCATGATGTTTTAGGACTATCAAATTAATCAATTTTGACTTGACTCGGCTCAATTTGGCTCGAATCATGGTTCAATTTGGACCCTACAAACAATCAAGCTTAATTAATGCAAAATTTACCATAAAATCACAGAAATTAGAATTAATTGTCCAAATATACAATATTTCATAATTGCAATCAATTCATATCATTTAGCATTTTATTTTCATGTAGAAATCCAAATTGAATCCATAAAATGCAGTAAAATCTTAACCCATTAGATAATCTACTATTTATTAGATAAATAAAATCACTATTTGAGTGAGCATTCTCTATGTAACTGATTAGATATTAAACTCAATTAATGAAGTTCACAATATAATGCATAGCTTGAGAAAAATTATGATTGGATCACAATTAGTAGGTATCTCTTCATGTGTAATTATGTATGTATTGAAATATTTTTTGATTGATGAATTGATAAGACTAGACATCATTTATTCTATAAGACTAGCATATGTTAGACTCCTTGGTTTAACCAAACAACCACTTCTAACTAACTGAAAATATTGAGATGTTGAGAGTTAACATATAGATGCTGGTTAAGGGTAACTAGTTCATCGAATGTGACCTGCCATGAGACTTTATATGGTTCTATACATATCTATGAAGATCTCATTACAACTCGAGTGTAAGTTTTCTTCTACTTGAGGTATTCAAGACATCTTGATCATAGAGACTTATACTTTGATATCTTAAACAAATGTCTCTTCGGATGTGTGGATCTGGAATGATTGGGTATAAGTCAAAGTGTAAAGTGATTGAGTAGCCCAAAGAGGATTCACCACTCCTTTTATTATGAGACGTATACCCTATTATCACTTGTCAGGATTGTTACTCATAAATCTTTAGCCAAAGAAGAAACATGTCAAGAGGATGGTCCTCTTGAGTAGATGTTTGAGTAATTTGAATTCGCAAGACAAGGAACTACTGTTTAGCCTAGGTGTGACATAGTCAGCTTAGTAAGGACTGACATATAGATCATATCTTGAACTATGTGGGTATAAAATGAGTGAAAAGAATAGACGCATGAACAACTATAGCTGTTGAAGGGTTCAGAAGTAGTTCTAGAGTCAATTATAATTTTTTTGATTAATGAAGGTTATGATGTACTATTAAGTATTACTTATGATTGATCCATAATTAATGATTAATTATGAATATCCAACATAAATTAGGAACCTATATCCAAAAGACATAAAATGAGTTTGAGAATTGGATTCTCAGATCAAGAGATATTAAGTCTGGTTGGACCAGACGAAGAAGAAATATTGAAGATATTTTATTGATATGGAAGTGTGGATAGGCCACGTCTTTTGAAAATAAAGTGGACCCTCTTTGGTTTAATTATATACTAAAGTGGTTTGATTTTAATTAAAAGGTCGTTTGATTTTGAACCAATATGGTTTGGTCTACAACTAAATTTAAGCTGTAGGTTTAAAGTTTGGGCTAATGGATACGAGTTTTGGTTCGTGAATCAAACCCATTAGAAATCTATACATAGATCTCTATAGAAGAGGGAATTAATGAGATTAGATAACCTAAAGTTAGGTTTTATTCTTCCCTCTCCTCCTCCTTATTGCCACCCACCTTCCTCCTCTTGCCACCGCCGCTGACCACAAGGGTCTCTTCCCTTTGTGCCATCGTCCAAGTGGACCACCAGCCGATAGTCTTCCATCAACATCTAGCCTTGACCTCCTCCTCCTCCTCCTCCGTCGGCCAACCACCATTGTCCGAGTTGGAGTTGCCGTGTCGATCACCCGTCGGAGAGCAAAGGTTGTTCCAGCCATGAGGTACTTCTTTCTCCACCCTTGGCTATTATTCTGATGAGTAATTATCATTTCCAGAACTCTAACACCATTAGGTTTGTTGCCCCTCATCAACAGTAATCCATCCGACCTTTGAACAACTGCATAACCACCTCCGTTTAGTTTGTTTTGTATCGTCAAATTGCTATGAGCCACTGGATACCAAATCAAACCGTAAGTTCTCTCTTGGATCGCTTTGTTGCCTTCCTTCAACTAATATAAAACGAAGACATCATTAAGTCATATCAAAACGAAGACATGACACGTGACTTAATGAAGTCGTCTCACAGAGATCTCGACATTGATATAAGTAGAGGTAATTTTTTTTAAAGTTGCTAGTTTATGTCATTTCTATTTCATGTCATCCAACAATTATAATTTATTTTTACCATCTATTTCTATGATTACATGTACATGCGTGTGTATGCTCATGTGATTTTTGATGCACATATTGTAATAATATAGATTGTTATACTTCTGTTGCTTATTTAGTAAAATAAAATTTTAAAATGCCATAAAGAAACCCAATAGTGGTATTTGTGTTTAACGTGTTAGTGTTGTAGGTTGTTTAAAAGTTGTTTTTGGAAGTTTTTAGAAAATTTTAGCTAGGGAAATTATTTTCTAATCTGATATAGAAAATTAGAAAATTTTCACATTTGAAAAAGTTTCTTAATTTGTAAGATATCAAGAATTATACTAGTGGGGGAGAATGGAACTCGTCTTGCAAAAATGAAATGAACGAAATCGATTTGGGTTAAATCAGAGATTGTTTGATTAGTGAACCAAATGATTCAGTTTTGAACCAAATGATTCAGTTTTGAACCAAATGATTCAATGTTGAACCAACTTGGTTTGGTTCATGATGGAAGAGGTTTTGTAGGGCCGATCGTGTGGGGCCGCTAAGGTGGCGGATTCTACCTTTTACAGAAGATGATGGAAGAGGTTTTGACAAAATGGAAAAGATGAGGAGTTTTTTTCTTGTGAAGACAACTTAACAAAATTGATTTGGATCAAATAGGAGTTCGTTTGGTTAGTGAACCAAGTGAACCAAAACAAACTCGATTTGCTACAGTAAATCATCCAATTGCCATTTTAAGCCATTTTAGCCCAACCATAATCATCGCTCGACCCGTTAAACCAAACCCAAAAATCACTATAGCTCCTCTTTAAAATTTAAAGGAATCGCGACTCTGTTCGGCTCCCTACCCGCACCCTTCGTTGCCCGCCGCATGGAGAAGACCAGCGCCGCTGCCGCCTTCCTCGTCCTCTGGGATCCTCCATTGCCATAGCCAAGATCGAGCAGCCTAACACCCTTTTGTTTCTCTTCGTGGCTAGAACCCTAAGCGAATCGTAGCCTCTCCTTCTTCCTCCCGTGCGCGGCACCACACCAGTTGTGGTTTCTTCCTTCCGAACACGCCCGTCGCCCTCCTCCTTCGACGATGCTGTCTGTGACGCCAAGGTAGAGCTAGAAATTAGTCGATTTCTAGGGCAACAGAGGTGAGGTTCCTTCCTTGAATTCGATTTAATTCTTGTTCAGTAAGGAATATCATGGGATTGATAGGGATTTTTTGGATTTTGATCCTATCTGTTCGATTGGGTTTGCTGATTTATTGGTTCTGTTGGATTGGTCAGAGTTGTTGCTGATTGGATTTTGGATCGATACTGTTGGGATTATTTGTTGTTCTGTTAGGGTTTCGATGGATTTATTTGGTTGTGATTGATTGTTGGAGGTGGCTGTTGGATTGATCGGGTGTTATAGATTTATTGGCTTCTGTTAGGAGTTCAATTCTATTGGGAATTGATTGTAGCTAGGGTTGAAGTTTCTGTGTTTCTGTGTTGAATTCTGAGTCTGATCCGATTGGAATTGGCTCTGTTAAGTCCTGTTTTAGGATTGATTCTTGTTAGGTTTTTGTTTGGAAACCAATTGGAGTATGGATCTGATTAGGTTAGATCTGGTTGAGGTCAATGGTTAAGTAGAGTTTACTTTGTTGCAAGACTTGGCATGAATCTAATTGGTTGGGTTAGGTTAGATCCGGTTGAGGTTAATGGTTAAGTAGGGTTTACTTTGTCGTAAAATTTAATATAATATTATATTTAGAGGATGTTGTATTTTATAATTTGCAAGATCTTAATTTGTGGATCCTATTATATTTGAGGGTTCTTATTGCGACATGCGTCATACTAGGTGGGTACTCCTGTACTTGATCAATACAGGTCTTTTCGTAGCGCATGATTTTGTATAAATCTGTTATTAATTATCATGTTGTTATCTTTATTGCATTTGTTGCTTAATTCATTGCTCGATACTTACTGTTGACCTTGATATGATCTAATTATCATCAATACATTCTCATTATTTATTGTTAATCTGTGATGACTTATAATAATTGATGTTGAGTATATCTTGGTTGATGTAGTAGTTACTTGTTTGTGTAGCTTTGTCTACAACCGAAGCCGAATATGTAGCCTTAGGAGGATGTGTAGCTCAACTACTATGGATGATGCATACACTCAAGGACTATGAGCTTCACTATTCCAAGGTTCAAATATTATGTGATAATATGAGTACCATTAATTTAACGAAAAATCTGGTACATCACTCAAGAACGAAGCACATTGAAATAAAACATCACTTTATTAGAGATCATGTGGCAAGAGGAGACATTGAGCTAAGCTACATTGAATCAAAGTCAAATCTTGCCGATATATTTACCAAACCGTTACCCGAAGCTGAATTCACTAATATTAGAAGAGGGTTGGGTATGTGTTTTGTAGAATAAAGGATTTTAGCTTTGCATGAGCCTATACCCTACATTTTCATCTCACAAAACTTTAGGAGGACTTTGGTTGTGTATTGGCACATTTAATTTATGTGTGAGATGCTAGGATGATACTCATATCTCACTTATGCTTTTTAGCATCTTGTTGAGGCATGAATTGTATCAATAAATTTATCTTAGACCAACTATGGGAAAAGTAAATGTTTAATTAATGGACATCTTGCCCATCGATCATAGTTGGACATCCTAAATAATCTAAAACCATTTCAACAAGTATCTAATGTTGAAAGATAAAGGAAGTTGGAATGGATTCATAACAAAACTTGGAATTGATACAAAATGTACAAGTTTGTGCCAAACTGCAAAGTTTGTATCAAACCATAAAAATACAATCATTTTTCATAAGTTCATATTTTTTCCTTGATAGAATATGTGAAAACAAACATGCCTGCAAAATTTTAGATTTTTCTGAATTTTATGAAATTTTCTAGGCATTTCTGAAGTTTGTATCAGAAACTGCACAGTGCTGATCACAGAACAGCAGTCGACTGATCAGTCGACTGCTTCACTCGACCAATATGTCTGTGAAGTTCTGAACTAATGGAGCAGTCGACTGCTAAGGCTCAGTCGACTGGAGCAGTCGACTGATCCATGAGCAGTCGACTGCTGGCGAACTTCCTATAAAAGAAATCTTGAACAGCGGTCGACTGCTAACCCTAGGGTCTCGCCGATCTCGCTGTTCTCTTCCTCTCCTCGTGTCCTCCAGCCTTCTAGAGCCCTAATCTCTTCTATTCTTGGCTCTAATCTCCCTTGGTTCATCAACTCCAACCAAAACCTAGGGTTTTAGAGCTTGTTCTTGGAAAATCTTCACAATGGAAAGAAGGTATACAATGAAAACATAATATCTTTGTTTTCTTCCTTCTTTATGATTATGCCTGGGCTAACTTGCTACTTGTTGCTTGTTTACATCATAAAACTCATGCATTGCATTATAGGGTTAGACAAAAACATACGGCAACTAAACCTCCTAGGAAGAAAAGTCCACGTAGGGGTGAGGGACCCTCTCAATATCCTGATCCTGAATATTTTCAAGACACAGCTGAGCCCCGATTCTTTTGTTCATCTGCCCAGCGTCTGTTTGAAACGACTGATTTCCATGTCATGGATTGTCGTTACATTAGCAAAACCTTCTTTCAAACAAAAGCTCCTCAACTGTATGAGCACATCATCTTCCACCAATTAGAGAAGTTATTTACCTGCACCAATCACATAAATCTTGACCTTTGTAAGGAATTCTATGTAAATCTTCGTCCGATTGGAATTAATGAACACCATACGTGTCCACAGTAGCAGGTGTTTCAATTCAGTTCAACACTGAAACTGTTCGATCTTTTCTAGGTCTCCGTCCCTCACAGAACCCTTTCATGTGTTTTCCTGATTTTACTGGTCCTATCACTGGTTCTTTTGCTCATATCACCGTGGATCAAATTCATGAACATTATTTTGGTACCCGCAGAAATCCATTCAAAAATATCTTTCATGCCACTGAGATGTCTGCCATTAATTATGTCTGGTACAGACTCATTCTAGACTGTGTTCTTCCTATTGTGACTCGGGGTCGGGCAATGATACGTATTCCCCACATGATCATGATGTATGCTTTAGAGCAACATCTTGACATTGACATTGCCCAACATGTCTACTCTTCCATTCTTTATTACTCGGGTCCCACAAATGGCAAGATCTATATGTCATTTTGCCACATCATCACCCAGTTTCTTGCATCTAGGGGCATTGATGTTTCTGTAGGCACAATTCGTCATTTATCCAAGGATTACGACCAGATTGCCTTGCGCCATTTGAAGTTGGCAAAGATCACATACCATCGTGGCGCTATAGTTTGGAGACGTGATATTGAGGGAGGACCTGCGGATGAGTCTTCTGAGTCAGAGGAGGAAGAGGATGCACCTGCCACCTGCTGCTGCCCCTCCTCCTGCGGCTGGTGCACCCCCCACACATGGCCTGGATGAGCGTATCACGCATCTTGAGGGGAGGGTGGACCAGGGCTTTCATGATCTTGGCGAGCGCATGCAGGGATACTATGAGCATGTGCAGACCTACCACCAGGAGGTTCATGATTATTACCAGGGAGTTCAGACTTACCATCATGAACTTCAGGGTTACTTTGAGGAGGTTCGAGGTCTTCGTCAGGATTGGTCATCGGCTGCTCAAAGGCAAAATGAAGCATATGCACAGCAGCAGCAGATGTATCAGCAGCAGCAGATGTACGACATGATGCAGAGGATGCACATGTCTTATCAGGCTCCTCCACCTCCTCCACCACCTGATGATGATGAGATGTAGCTTGATGGATTTGCTGATGGATTTGGTTACCACCTTGATGATGATGAGATGTAGTTTGATGATTTGCTTGATGATTTTTACGTTGTTGTTGAATGTGTCAAAACATTGGTTTTTGTGTGCTTGATACTTATGCTTGGATGTGGGTGTTTAAGTACTATGAATACCTTGTATGGATGATGACTATTTTCTACTTTTTGTCATGCTTTTATATATATTTTTCATGTTTATATGTTTATGCTTGTTGTTGGATTAAGGGGGAGCATTTGGGTTACACATGGAATTTTGAGAAGAACATCAAAGTTAAAACCAAAATCCTATGATACATTCTCTATTGATTTTTAAACAACCTAGAATGATGTATTGGTAGAAAATTATACTTCTTGCTAGTTTTTAATCATAATCATGATTTATTTATCTTTGTGAGATGTTAATTAAAAGGTAAATGGATTTAGGGGGAGTGTTTTGGTTTAAAATGATTTTCTCAGATGAAAAACATAAGCAAATTTCAAGACTTAAGGTTTCATGACATTTCTTGTTGATTAATATACATCCTAGCTCTATCCATTGGTAGAAAACTCTATCCTTCTTCATTGGTGATACTAAACTCTTGATGGGCTTTAAAAGTTTCATATTTTTGATACATAGTATCAAAATCATATTTTAATATGCAAAACTTTTTCAAATTATTTTTCCTAATTATATATAATGTAAGTAATTACAGTATGAAATTTCATAATTTTTGGATGAAAACTGAATTACTTATGCATTTTTGAAGTTGGGTCTGAAAAATTAAGTTTTTCAGTCATCAGTCGACTGATGCAGAGACCAGTCGACTGATGTCACTGATTATCTCTATTTTGACCCGTTTCTTGAAAGTTGACCATCCTTTGACCTCTAATTTTTGGGGTATGCTCTAGGATAATATTGTTGGTCTATAGGAATGTTCAAAATCTACAACTTCGATGTCCACAACCAATTGTTGGTGCATAAGGGAGTAAGGTTTTAGGGGGAGTTTGTGCCAAAAGTTGGTCATTTTGACAAGTTAAGCTCCCTCTTGGATTTTTATTCTATATGTTTTTAATTCTACCTCCTTGGATTCCCATGTTTTTTATGATTGTCAAAAAAGGGGAGAATGAATTGGTTAAAGTTAGGTTTTAATGTTATTCATGATTTAATGCTCATGCTGATCATGCTTATTGATACTTATTGATTCATTATGCTTATGAATGGTTATTGATTCATTATCACTGGAATAAATTGTTGTTATTTAATACATGTTGTTTTAAAGACCTAACTTAAATGAATTTTTGTCAAACATCAAAAAGGGGGAGATTGTTGGTGCAATCTTGCCCCAAGTGATTTGGATTTTAATGTTTGGCTAAAATGAGTTTAAGTTAGGCAATGTTTGTGATCTAACTTGTGTGGTTTGAGTCCACAGGAAAGTCCAGGAATGAAGTCTTGGCAAATGGTGAAGTCCCGGAGGCGCGGCCTCTTGGCAAAGGATGAAGTCCCGGAGGCGCGACCTCTTGGCAAAGGAAGACTTAGCACGACGAAGCTGAGGGAAACGTCTCAAGCTAGTGCAAGGAAGGGCACGAGGCTTGTGGAAGACGTTTGAAGGTTTGCGTCAAGGCTAAGGGCTGAAAAAGAAGCTGAAAGGGGAGTTTCAGCTTGATCAGTCGACTGGCACTGTTGGTGCAGTCGACTGGTGGTTGATCAGAAGCACACACAGAGTTTACAGAAAAATCAGTCGAGTGGAGCAGTCGACTCAGACTGGTGATGGTGCAGTCGACTGCTAGACGACCGTTGGAGCGACAGCTGACTGATTAAATGCAGATTAAAGAGCCGTTGAAGCCCATCAGTCGACTGACCCTTGGAGCAGTCGACTGATGTACGGAAATATATAAAAATAGCAAACGACGCCGAAGAAATTAACAATTCTTTTTCTCATCTTTCTGGCAAGACTCTGACTTGTAAAAGCTTTCCTCTTCCTCCATACTTCACTACTCATTCTTGTGAAAGGAAGAGATCAGTTTGTGAGGGTTTTCTCCACCTTCGAAGCGTGCTTCGAAAAGGAGGTTTTTCATAGTGGAAAGGTCGTCTGTGTGTGTGGATCCTTGGATTAGTCACCTCGTAGAGGTGGATACCAAGTAAACAAACCGGGTTAGCGATTGTTCTTTTCTTTTGCTTTTATTTTTGCTTCCGCTAACAATTTCGCAGGAAAGTTCAAGAAATCGCTATTCACCCCCTCTAGCGAACGCATCGGTCCCAACAGTTAAGAAATGGGGGTTTAGATTAGATCCAAATCCAATAAAATATTGTAAGAGATATAATATTAAATAGGAATGAGCAGTTGGTATTAAATCCTAATGGTTAGGCTTAATTACAACCCTTAAACCTTACTGCTCTTAAACCCAATTTGTTACAATAATCGGTCTGGTTTGATACAGTATCGGTTTGGTTCGCTATAATGAATCCTAGGGTTGAACTACGCTTTCTTCTCCTCCCGATCGCTCACCACAAGGAACCACGATCGCGATCTTGCTTTCTCCGCTAAATCCCAATTTCTCCGATGAGAAAATCTTGATCCATGTGATTTAAGGCCTCCTTGGCCGCATAGGAGAGTAGTAGAAAACCTAGCACCACCCTTCGCCCTCCACGCTCACCGCGGATGGCCAGTCTGCCAAGCTGAAGAATTCACGATTCTAGCCGTCATTCCTTTCTTCCCCGATCGTGCAGCGCCGCCCCTCCTCTCCTCGATGCGTTGCTCTCACCCGATCACTGCTAGCTAGAGAAATCTAGTGGTTGACCACATTAACTGAAGAAACCTGAGCCGCCTCCTTGTTGCTTCCGCGTGAGAAGGAAAATTAGAGTCGGCGTTGGACTTCGCCGCCCTTCTCCTTCTTGGTGAAGAATCGCAGTCGGTATTGGATGTTGTCGCCTCTTCTTCTTTCCAATGAAGAAAAGCATTGATGAGGGTCATGTTATGTTAAATTATTTATATTTATTTTCTTTGTCACTTATTCCCTTTAAAATTAAAATTTATAATTAACTAAATTCCTAATTATCGCTCAAGTAATATAGTAGAGGTCTGGATCGTCTCTTATGAAATCAATGATGAAAATTTATCTTAGACACATGGTACAGAATTTTTATTTATTGATCATATTCACTCCTAATTATCTATAAAAATCTATTTATTCACAATTAAATTCTACAATTAATAAATGAATATCCAATACAATATCAATCCTATTTCACATAATTACAATAAAATACAACAACTTCCACACATTACTATTTATTCATCTAATCAATTACAACTAAACATAAGTTAACATGAACCGATTCATAAATAAAATAATATGTATCAACAATTTACATAAGCAAAAACATGTTCATTATTCACAATCCATGGCAACCACAACAATCATTCATTTATACAACATGAACTAATTCATATCCAAAAACATTCTTCCAAATTGCTAGACAATGAACATAATCAAATAACTATAATAAATCCACTACCTATACATCAAACAACAAAGTACATGGTTTAGATATTTTTTTTTCCCATCCTTTCCAATACAAAGACAAATCTATACAAGTTCAATGCACACATCAAACACAAAATTACACAATATACTTTGTTCCATCTACAACAATAATCACCTATTCCATAATTATATTCCTTATCACAAATTTCACATACAACATGAATTCCACATCATACCACATACAACAACTAAAATACAACATACAACAGCTATTACAGACAACATACAATACAAAATACTTTATTTTAAAACATCAATCAAATTCACATAATCCATTTACACTTGAATCAAAACAATTATAACATCATGTAACCGACTATAACAATTTCATACTATCACAATCGAACCTAACACCCACAATTCCAAACAATTTCATGCGATCAAAATCGAACCAAACAACCACATTAACAATCATTCAACCTGAATCAACAAACAAAGAAAACAAGGGGTTTTTGATGTTGTAATCAGAATAGAATCGGAAAGAAGAAGAGAAAAACAAATAAAATTTTGCAAAATGGTTGGAAATGATCAAATCACGCGGCCGGTAGTGGCGCGGCCAGAATCCAACAACGTACGGGCCGGCGTCGCTTGCCCGTCCGTCCGTCGTCGGATTCCGATCGTGATTCGGCCAGAATCAGATGGAATGGCAGTCGAATTAAATGGGTTGCCAGAATGGGGTGGCCGATTTCGGCCGTAACACCATCAGATTCCGCTCGATTAGCGATCGAAATCCGAGCCCCTCCGGATCGACGGCGAGTTGCGCGTTGATCGCGCCTAGTTCGGTGGTCCGGACGGCGCAGTGACGGCGCCGATAGTGGACTTAGGTGGATGGGATGAACAGTAAAATTCCTCGCCACATCAGCTGTCGCGCACGGAGTCGCGCAAACAAATCACGTAGCATATCAAATTCGTGTTATATTATCTTATCCTTTAGAAGTGAAAGGATTGATTAGATGGAGTGTGTTCCGGTTGAGACAAGCTCCTGGACAAGTCACCGGACCTCCGTGAGAGTGGGCGTGGAGCAGGAAGAGGGGTATGGCGCGCTACTAGCTCCCGGACCTGAAAACACAGCAAGCGTGAGCAGGAAGGCCAGGGAGGGTGCCATGGCGCGATCACTCCAACGCTCAAGTCAAGAACAGCAGGAGGAGGAAGAAGATGAACAGTAAGGGAGCTTGAGTATTGAAGAGAGAAGGGAAAACTTACCTGTTGAGGAGGGAGTGGTCGTTTTAAGGAGAGATGAGCGTGTACCCCTGTCATGTCTTCATTAAGGAATATCCCATCAAAGTTAATGAAGTATCAGGAACAATCGAGTTCCTTGTCCTATCGTCGGTAAAGTAGTCATCTTGTCATGGCCCACGTGGGTGTTAGAGGAATAGCGGTAATAAATGAGAGTGTGGGTTTGTCAGAAATCATGATGGGATATACCAGAGCACTGTAGGACGATCTGACGATTCGGCTTGACGAGAAGTTCGAAGGGCAAGGATGATAGCCAGCTGATGATTCGGCCGAATGGGGATACGACCGAATGGGCGTTCGAAGGGCAAGGAAGATAGCCAGCTGGTGATTCAGCCAAATGGGGATACAGCCGAATGGGCGATTCGGCTGATAAGGGGATAGGCCGAATGGGTCGTGTTCTATGTTGTATAGGTAAGAAAGAATACCAAATCAAATATACTAAAAAAATTATCAAGAAATTTGGTTTGGAAAATACTAAGGTAGCTTAAAATAATATAGGAGAAATGTGAACTTAGATAGTGATGTGGAGAGAATTTGATATGTATTTTGAAAGATTATGAACTTAGCATTGCATGATCCCATAGTAAAATGTTATTTATGTACATTTCACAAGACCCTAGGAAGGATTGCTATGTATATGAACTTAATAATTATATGATATGTCAATGTATGAAAAAAGTTTATCATTTAGCATCTGACATTGCTAATACCGGTTATGAGTCTTGAGTTCGAGTAAATGGGCAACTCCATAACTAGTTTAGCTAGAGCTACAACATCCTCCTTGAGAATGATTCACCATCACCTTGTCCTTCTTGTGTTGAATAAATGGAGAGGTGAGAAGAGGATTATGCAATGCACGCACTATGGTTGATGAGGATGATGGATGACCCTACAAGCACATGCATTTTATTGAGATGATTATGAATGTGCCCATGTTTTGTCAAGTAAAAGGGGGAGGACTTTTCCATGATTCTCCAGGATCTTGTCATATGGAAACTGTGATCTTGTCCCTTCCTTTCAAAGGGCTTTGATTGGAGATTTTTGTTGTTGTCTGGCTTGAAGAACTTTTGTTGTCTGACTAGTTGGAGCTGAAATTGGCTTGCAAAGAGATTTAAATTCCTCCCTGTTGATATTCAACCGGGCAATTCAATTGAGGTAAACTTGTACTTACATTGGTAGAGAATAATGAATGAGCTACTGCACCTCTTCACTGGCCACATCTGCAAACATCAAGCGATACAAATATGATCGTGCAAAGATAACCTCAAGGAAGAAACACCTTCTTCAAGAATCTCATCGTAACCAAGTTGCAAGTCGCTTACAGCATAAGTATCCGAAAACTAGGTCAGAAGATTCTGAAAAGTATTATATAAACCAACTAATGTTGCAAGACTCCACATGCTTGAAAAATGCAATGCATAGCAAACAGGCAACCATGGTGGCCACTCCACCAAAGTAAGCATCATTGTATCAGCAGATGCTGCTTGAATGGAAAAATTAAAGCGGACTGCCACCTATAGTTTCAGGAAAACGAATTCTTCAATTGCCGATGTCTCTCCAATTTTCTTCAGAGTTTCCTTGTTGGGCTCCTCGTCAACACCAATAGCCATTATAGCCTGTTTCCTTGGTGCAGTCCTGCCTACATTCATAAAGCTAATATTCACATTCTGTTCCCCGAGAATTCTTCCCACCCTACCGATATTACCGGGCTGATCGATGTTCCGGCACAGTATTACATTCCCTTCGAGGCTCACATCCACACTGAAAGACCCAACAAGGGTGAGGCGGGGTATGCCATCTTTCACTCTTCCTTCCACTGTGATATCACCAGCATCCGACAAGGCACTGGCAAACTTGGACTCAACATTAGATAGGTGGATCTGAATTGAATCTAGAGGAATCTCAGGAGAGGTGTCACGGAAAATCCTCTCTTCGCTGATGCGAAGACCTCTTTGCTTGGCTGTATAATCTGCATTGACAATATTGACAAACACGCTGGATATAGGTTCAATGATCCCTTTAGTGATCATAGCACGAAGAATCCTTGTGTCCAAGTCATCAGGATCTCGAGCAGATGTGTAGACAACTTTAATGCCCTTGATACCGGTTCCCCCAGCTACTAATTGGACAGCTAGCCTGCCAAGTTTCTCAGCTAGGATAACATAAGGGGCTAGCTCAGACAGGACCTGTGATAAAGAACAATGTCTCAGGTTCGCTTGCAATGCAAAATGGAAAATTTATGGAGACCTATTGCAAATAATCACCTCAGCAGGAACCATGGGAGCATTCACAGCAGTGGCAGCTAGTTCACCATTCAATGCCCCAATAACAGCCTCTGCTATTTCTACAGCAACACCTTCCTAAGAATATTGACCACATAGATGATCATGACCATAAGTCAAAAGACGATATTTTTGAAATACCAACTAAAATTTATCTACTGATCTTATGAATCTTCGCTACTTGTATCTTATTCAAGTAAACTTCTGAAGAGGAGATTATACAAAATGCTTCTGCTACATATATAGACGGGAAAATACCACAGCTACTGATGCAGTGAAAGTTGAGTCTTGAAGACATAAATCAAATAATGGACTGTTGAGTGATAACCCTAAACCAGGTGTCACGATAGGGCTTCAAATTAGAATTTGTAAATTTTATCGAAAACCCATAATAAATTCAAATAAATGAAGTATAGGGGCCTCGAGTCGTATTTTTCCAAGGACTAGTAGAAACTTGTTTAATTCGAGCTTACGTGTCGTTATTTTTGGGTTTTTCAAATATAGATGGGGGTTTTGATGTTTTCAACGAAATGTAAATGAAAAAATCATTAAATGAAATAAAATGCAAGTTTACTAACCTAGAACTAAACTATTGAAACAAAATATCAACACTACCCTAAAAATGCAAATCAACTCGATTCATGGAATTCGAATTCAACTGATGCTTATGAATTTAAATTGCAATTCTCAAAACTCTAACAAGTGATTAAAATCAGCAACTAAAATATAAAATGCAATGTAAAACAAATTAAGCAAGATCCTAAGGAAATCAACAAACTAGCACTAAGGGAAAAGTTAACTAAGACAAGAATTGGAATTATAACGAAACCAACCTAGCTTGCAAACCACAGATGCAATCTCACTATCTCATGCAATTATCTAACAGATGCAACTAACACCTAAGCTGAATAAACTCAATCTGATAAACTTGATACGGAACAGTATCAAACTGAAACTCAACAGTAATCGAAGAAACAAAATTCAGCCGGATGAATGCAACTATTGAAATCAGAGAATTCAACAAGGAAATCAACTAAGAACTCCAAAACAAACTAATTAAGAATGATGAATTATTCAGACGAATTAAATTAAGAAACATTGCTGACTGTTAAATGTTCAGAAACAGAAAAAAAAATTAACAGAACAGAAACTGATAAACGATCTTCAGATCTTCCCTTTCCTCTTGATTGCCTCTTTGCCGTCACACAAAGTCCAATCAAAGACTAGAAATCCCAGAAAAACATCTCATTAGCTCAGCTCAGCTTTGATCTAAATCAGATCCGATCAACGCTGTAACAGAATCCGAACCAGCGCCGAACAGAGCAATTCCAGATTCTGGAAATCCAGCCAAACTTCTCCAAATTGCTTGCAATACGATGCTCGAAAACCCTCTAGGACCTTTGGAGAACCCCTCCTCACGACCTTGATTGCTCCGATTGATGAAACTTGAAGAACCCAGCTGAAACACCGCGGCGGAACCGAGCTCTGGCGAGACCCTCACCAGTGCCCACGATCGCGAATTACACCAAACCGAGGTTGTAGATTGCCTTCTGAAATCAGGAAATTAATTTGGAAGGAAAAGATCCGGAGTTCTGGCCGCGCGAGAGCGCTGAAAAACAGGAAAACGCGAGGAAGGGGACGGCGCTACAGGGTTCGCGATCTTCAGCTACAGGGTTTCTTCTCTTTATAACTGAAATTTGAAAGCACTGTTTAAACCGGACCGGGTTCATGGTTAGGTGCCGGTTCATCCCTGATTAAGGCCGGTTCAGCTTGATTTAACTCTGGTTCAACTTCAATTTGGCTCTGGTTCAATTCAAATTAAACTTTAGTCTTGATTTTGAAGTTTGATTCAAAAGAATTGATCAATTTTGGCTTGACTCGATCCAAATTAGCTCGATCATGGCTCCGCTTGAGTCCTACAAAGAGTTAAGCCCAATTAATATCAATTTAACCATCAAAATTACATAAATTATATCAAACATCCAATTATACCACATACCACAAATGCAATCAAATTATATCGATTAAGCACTTAATTGTTCACATAAAAACCCAAATTGAACCAACAAAAATACCATAAAATCCTGGCCTATCAAATTCCCCCACACTTAACCTTGTGCGTCCCGCTTAAGCCGAAACAATAAAACTAAGAAAAACTCCTTTCATCGTACCCCCTTAGATCATCCTCAATCATAATTAGAAAAACTATTGAAAGAAAGTTATCTAGGATTATTAAGTATCAAAAATCCAAGCCATGAATTAGGCCTTTGTTCTTGGCTAACCACCTAGCAAATTTCATCCTTCATGATTAATTGAGATAAATGTATCACACTAATGCTCACAAGGTCAGTAAATAATTTTAGTGGCTCTCATCCTAAATGCTAAGTCATGATCAATGTAGGGTGGAGCTCACTCAAGCAACTCATGTTTCATGCTTTCCATAGGCTTGCTTGCTATCTACTCTCCACTAGCATTCTTGAATTGGAATCCACAAATATTAAGGTTTATCGAAGATGTAGAGAAATCATGAACTGAAACAAATGAAATGCAATTTTTGTAGAAAGAAAATTTCAAAGAAAAGTGCTTGAAAGGAAATGAGTGATAGTGGTAGATATGGATACAACTAAATGCTAATCAATGACTTCTTGCCCTCTTTTCTATTTTCTTTCTTTTGTAACATATTTGTTTCTGTTTGTTCTTCAAATCCATGAAAAATTTCTGATCTAAACCCTTGTAATTCCTCTCCTTGATACATTCTCCTCATCCTTCTCCATTTTGCTTCAATATTGCCACATATTTGCCATCCTTCGTTTTCCCTTTGAAACTAAACCAAGTTCTTTCACATTTAAGTTTCACAAGAGCTAAGAAATAGCAACCAATCATCAGCTATCAAAATTCACAGCACATGAAACTGAAAATGCAATGTATCATTTGCACAATCAATTTTAAAAAACCATTCAAAATCCAAATGATACTTTTTTTGTTCTCTCCATTTTTTCACTGTTTTTCATTCATTCTTTTTCCATCATGAAAATTGATTACTAATGCTTATCATAGCACAATTTCCCTGCAATCCGAGCTCAAATCAGTGCTCAAACAATTTTCAAAACCCAGCTGGAAAATAACTGAATTTCTGTAATTCCTGTTTTTCTGAAATTCTTTTCTTCCTGCTGTTCTATTTTTTTTCTTCCACTGTTTCTTCCAATTTCTTGCTTGATTTCTATTTTACATCAGACTACACTTTCCTTGCAATTCGAATTCAGACCATTCACTGAAAAAAATTCTCAAAACCAGCTGTAAAAATTCAAAAACAGAATTCTGTTTTTCCTGTTTTTTTTTCTCTGCATTCTTTTTCTTTTTCTTTTTCTGATGTGATTCTGCTGTACTCCCCCACACTTAAACATTTGTCTTGTCTCAGACAAATCAAAACAATACCAGAATCAAGAATCTACCATTTTCCATCATTTCCCAGCATTTATGCCAAACCTTTGGGCCAAAATCCAGCATGTTCAAGATTCCAGCATTTGTTAGCCTCTTTGTGCCAAATCTGAAAAACCTTAAGAGCTGAAACCATTCAGTTCCCATCATGAAACATAATTGATAATGCAATTAACCCTTCAAAGTTAGCTGCTGAGCTTAAACAGAAATTATATCTGTTTCTGTAACTTTTCCAGTTCTGTTTCTTAAAGCCTCCAACTGATATGAAAATATCCATGTATCATGTACCCAGTCCAATTCTACTTCTTCAATTACCTTACAATTGGTGTATTGAATGAAGTTCAAACAAAACAATTCAAAACTTCTTAAGGCCTCTTGATAAACTTCTTAAACTTTTGATACATATCTGTTTCCTGATTTTTATTCTGTTTTTTTTTTTCTGAGGTGCAGCAATTCGAATCTGGTTTGTACCCCTGAATATCACAAATCAATCCTATTTCTTCAAATGGGTTTCAATTGATTAAATGAAAACAATCCAAGTAAAATCATTCCACCAATTTCACTAGGTTATCACAGATTTTTTTTTTCAATATCACACTGTTTTTCCAAGAATTCAGCCATGTTTCACTTTTATTCCTCATCAATAGCATTCCTTTAAACACCTTTTAGATGCACAACATTTAAACCTCAGTAGAATGTATCACAACCGGTCACAAGGGCTATAAAAATTCAAAATTGATACAAACACTTTGTTCCCTAATAGATTTTTCAGAATCTGAAAATACGAGGTTATTTGAGCCAATCCAGGTTAATTTCAGAATGTGTTTTCTCCACTGTTTTCTCTGCATCCCACTATAACTCTAGTTTCTGAATTCAGAATATCAATCTTCGGCCTCAGATTTGAGAAACAAAATTTGTGCCATCTCCAATTATGAAATCTCCATAATTATATCAACATTCAATCAAATCCCATTTCAAATCTTTTTTCCATTTGCTAAAGTTGCTCTTGATTTTTTTTTTCTGAGCATATCTCTTTATTTTAAGTTTCCAGAACTTCACCTCATGAATTTCATACTTTAAAACAGATTTAATTTGAAATTCAACCTTGTTTCAAATAATTTGGCACAAACAATCACCTATTGACACACTTTTCTCCTTCCTTCTTTCATTTTGCTCAAATTCCACCAACTCTCTGATTTCAAACCATTGACACGTGATCATAATATTTTAACTCATACAATTCCATAAAATCCAAAAACTCAAGCTATGAATTGAATGTATCAAGAAAGTTTCAACATTTTCAATGGCTTGATTTTTGGGTTTGAAACTTGGAGAATTTGTCTTGGATTTGGATTTCATTTAGTCCTCTACTGAATGTGTTTTGTTTCCCATCCAATTCAGATCAGAAATTTCGGATCTTAACATCCAAAATTTTGCACCAATCCAAAAACCTGCACATGATTTCCAAAAACCTGCACATGAGGTTTATAACCCTTTCAACTTCTGTATTTCCCAAAATAAAAACACTTCTCATTCCTTAGTTAACTGATAGAGAACCTCCCATGCTTTACATGCTAAGAAAACAACAATATTCGATCAAAATAGCCTTGGCAACATTGGATTTCAGATTTCTTGTACACTTCTTGATAC
>NC_133876.1:6017620-6057273 GCF_044706935.1 Curcuma longa | reverse complement strand
GGAAGCTAATGGCCGACGATGACATTCGGGGTTTGCACAAACTTAATGCTTCCCGGCCGTGGTGTTATTTTGTTTGCCACATATCTGGCCAGAAGTTACTGCTGGTGACATTTCATTAGTCTTTGCTCCGGCAGCTCTCTGGATAGAAGGTTGTTGCAGTCATCAACACTGATATTGTGGCGTGGGAAGACTGGAGATTATGGGCCTCCCTCCATAACGAGGGTTATGATTTATGTATTCATTTATCTTACTCACCGCCTCTTTTATTTCTCATGATTCATTAATTCCTCTTCTTCCAATTAGTTAACGACCGTTCAAGATTTCTGCACTTTGTAGCTGTTGGATGTAGTAAAAAAGCTTGTCCAATTCTTGCGAGCTTTGGTTGCTCCAAGTCCACTGAAATGAGCTGATTTATTCCCTTTAATTCAAGCAAGATGCAACAGTTTGTGATATGCAACAGCCTTTTGGAGCCCTTCTTTTCTCCATCTCCCTTCCCTTCATTTTCCATCCCTCCAAGTAAACATAGCATTTCATCAGACACACTAAAAGCTAAGGATAGTATTGTCTGTTACATTAGTGACAACATTCAGTATTTTCATGGATAACTCCATCAGAGATCTTGATGCCTTTAGAAATTATTTAGTAACAATATGATATAGAATAAAATACAATTTTGATTTCTCTACTATCTTGCATGTGCATAATATCCTACTTATATGTTTCCTGCTTAGGACCATCATCCTTGCTTCTTTTGAACTCAAGATTTGTCACATTAGTTTCCGGACTGTCTGATTTATCTTCCAGATAAATATGTTTATGGATTTACAATTGGCAGTAAGACATACAAAACCCAATGATTATAAACTAGTGAATCTGAGACATTGAATCAGTGAATTGCACCACAAGATTGAAATATGCTATTGCTCAGTGAGAATAGGCTCAAATGTGCTTACATACATAGAACTGTAAGTCAAGCAGATCTGACTGTTGATTTTTTTAAACTAATAAGATGTTCATCAACAGTTTGCAATTAATTTTGTCTTGTTCGTCTAGTAATGCCCTTGCTATTTGACCTCTTTGTTAATTATATTGAAATCATCTGATATGACTGCTGTTTTTATGTGAGTTTTGGTTGTCACTCACATTCTGAAATTTCATGCTTTACATATTTAACCTCTTTGATTAGCTTGTTACTTTTATCATCAGTGTTTTGATATGTAATAGAGATGGACTCACAACATGACTTATTTCATTTATATTTGTCATTCTTTGTGTATCAAAATTTTCTCTTGTATAGCATGTATGCATAGTAAGCACACATTTCAAGATAAAATTATATAAATGTATGTTTATACCTGCCTCCAATTTGCTCGACTAGAATAGTCTCAACTTCCTCATATCTCTCGCCTATATATATATATATATATATATATATATATATATATATATATATATATATATATATATATTACATAAATGAAACTTTAGTGAGTATGTCAGTTTTTCCTTTACTTATTTCATTTGATTTTGATTGTGTCGTGATTGCATACGAAACTCTCCTATGTTAATAAAAATCATATGTGATTGCATTTCCTTTCTCATTCAGATCTAGGTGAATGGGTGACATCACCGACGTATATACTGCCGTCATAGCTGGCGATGCCGCCGCTGTTGTTGCATCTGCCACTGCCATCGTCGGAGCAACCGCCTCCGCCGCTGCTGCAGATGTCATTAATTCCGCCATCGCCTCCGCCGTCGTTGTCGGTACCCTCGCTGCCACTACCGCCGCCGCTAATTCAATTTAGCGGCCGAATTGCTAATTCGATCGCTAAATTAGTGATCGAAACAGATTTCGATCGCTAAATTAGCGATCGAAACAAATTTCGGTCGCTAAATTAGCGATCGAAAAAGATTTAGGTCGCTAAATTAGCGACCGAAAAAGATTTAGGTCGCTAAATTAGCGATCAAAATAGATTTCGATCGCTAAATTTAGCGATCGAAATCGATTTCGATCACTAAATTCGATTCAGTAAATGGTTAATGTTTAGATTGTGTCGTGATTGTATACCAAACTCTCCTATGTTAATAAAAATCATATGTGATTGCATTTCCTTTCTCATTCAGATCTAGGTGAATGGGTGACATCACCGACGTATATGTTGCTGTCATAGCCGGCGATGCCGCCGCTGCTGTTGCATCTGCCACCATGCCATCGTCGGAGCAGCCGCCTCCGCCGCCGCTGCAGATGTCATTAATTCCGCCATCGCCTCCGCCGCCGTTGTCGGTACCCCCGCTGCCACTGCCGCCGTCGCTAATTCAATTTAGCGGCCGAATTGCTAATTCGATCGCTAAATTAGTGATCGAAACAGATTTTGATCGCTAAATTAGCGATCGAAATAGATTTCGGTCGCTAAATTTAGCGATCGAAATAGTTTCGGTCGCTAAATTTAGCGATCGAAATCGGTTTCGATCGCTAAATTGCATAGACAAACTTTACCCCTCTTCATTTGAGTGATGCTAAGAAGCTAAAATTTAACATAGAAGCAGACTTGATCCTTGGCCTACCATCTGTTCAAGAAGACAACTCTAAAACATATACTCCAATAATGCTAGTCTAGTTCTTAGGATCAAAATCTGTGCAACTCTTAAAGAAAAAAAAGTAAAGATAGAACAATAAAAAATTAAACACCAGTTCTGTAGTTAAGGAAGAAATCATTTTTTCTAATGTAGTAAGCAATAGGATTGCATGCCAAATTGTTAATCATAATCAAACAATCACATTGATCCTGAAACTCTGCTATGTACATTTTGTCAGATATCTCCTACCACAACATTTGGCACATCAGCTTCTACTATGAAAAGTTATCTTCAGGCTATCACCTACATGCAGAGATCATCTCCAACATATTTTATATCACTGCAATAAACATTATTACATTTCCCAGAACTATGTATGTGTCAGGTGAACCAACTTATCTTTTGCATATGACTCTCTTGCCATGATAATCTTATCCACACTTCACCTTCAAACTCGACCTTAAGTGAATACCCAATCTTAGTATTACATGCACCAAGTAAATGTTTATATTCTTTGCCTTGTGGACATGCCTCCCTTTTGTTGAAGAACGGGTTGATCTGTCACACATCTTGATTTTCATTGTCTATGCTTCAACAATATCACGAACTTAAACTAACCACAATTTACATCCCGTCAAAGGCAACTTAAATTCCATAAGTAGCATGAATATTCAAACAAGTTAACTTTTGAATATTACCAGGAAGTAACACTGATAATAGCTTCATTTTAAGTCCAATGCATTTACATTGATAAATGCAGAAAGTTAAGAAAGTTCAATCCCTACGGAAGTGAATACCAATAACACTTAACCGGTACTTACTTTTAAATAACCATTGCATGGGATGCATATGCCAATCGATCATGTTAATTCTTACTACCTACATAATGATGATTCAAGCTGAACTACTAAAGCCCAGAATGCACATTGCTAAGATTATATCAACAAAAAGCAGTCTTAGTTCAAAATTATAATCTTTCACCCTTTACCGATAGAACGCGAGTCGGAAATCGAAATACAAAATTTTTTGTTCATAACAACCGATTAAATCACCATCTTCTCTAATCGGAAGTTCAAAGAAACAATTTTGGCGAGGGCGTACCTGTATTCCCAGGTCTGAAATCCAGATTTGTAGAGGAGGTAATGGAGGGGTTCCCAGTAGTTGAAAACCTCGTCACAGTCGTGGATGATATTGGAAGATGCACTCATATGGCGGAGCAAGCCAAGGAGAAGCGCCAAGAAGAAACCACCCCACGCCCGCCCGTTCCTCTTCTCCCCCTTATCCTCCTTCGAGTACCTATCCGACGAAGTGCCTTGATCCTCCGCTCGCGGCCGCCGTTGCCTCACCACCGAGAGGGCAATCGCCGGTCACGCGATCCAAGCTCGCTGGCTCGCTGAAAAGGTCGTGACTCTCTCGCTCTCTCTCACACAAACAAACAAAGCGAACTGTGATTGATGGGAAGAAATGGATGATTCGAATAAATAATCGACACGATCGATGGCTCTCGATAAGTAAGAAGCTCGAACGGATCACATGAACATTCTCCATTCTGACAACAGTACACAAAGGCGCGTCCCGTGCCCAACTTGGTGGCTCCCGTAACGTGCTACGCGCGAGACTCGCTTTCTTCTAGGACAAGAAAAAAAATAAAAAGCCAAATGAGACAATTTTGTTTTTTTTAAGTATTGAAAAAGAACACATTTATTTTAATTTTTCAAATTATGAATTTTTATATCTCCTCTCTTATTTTTTTTCCTAATATTTCAAATTATGAATTTCCATGGATACTATACTTACTCAAGTCATATACCAATGTCTAATTATGCTTAATAATAAAAAATAATCCTGGAGGATGGATTATCCAACATAATTATTTTGGTAAACCACCCAAACCAAAAGTTGTTCCGGCTCCTTATCGATGATAGCCGCGCCAGCAGACAAGGGAGATGTCGCGTCACCCGGTTCTTCCACGTCTAGGGAGAGGGTCCTGCAGAGATGAGCACTGAACGCACGGATTAGCTAGGCGCTGGAGGATTCCGGCGTGGCCACTCCGACGCTCAAGTCAGAAAAGGGGGAACACAAGTGTGTAAATAGAGGATTCAAGATGGTTGGAGCGTCATACCTGAGGGGTTTATATAGGGTTTATGGGATGGGAGGGGGCGATACCTTCGGATTCTGATGCTGGTGATTGGAGAAGGAGGCGGAATCACAGGGTCATGCTTGTGACAAATTTCACGGATCGGACGGTTTATTTGCGTGACTTATCTTTGTTGGAGGGCTAGGATCGCACGGGACCAAGTAAGAGGACCCGGTTCATAATCTGCAGATAAGTTGCGGCGTGGGGTGAAGAAGTCAACGTAGGGATCTGTTGGTATCTGCTCTGCGTCGAGAATGACAGATTGGTATGTGTGGCTGAGATGCACGGATGCAAGGTAATCTCAACCGAGCTGATGAGATGAGCTTGGTTCGTCCCGAGCTCTTTACGTGCCTTGTAGCTGAAGGAATCGATGCTGGATCCACGTCAGGAGGTCGACATACGATGCCGGGACCAAGTCGTGAGGTCGGCATCTGAGGCTAGGACCGTGCCATGAGGTCGGTGTGTGGGGCTAGGACCATGCCATGAGGTCGGTATGTGATACCGGGACCAGGTCATGAGGTTGGCCTATGGAGTTAATTCACTGTTATAGGAGTCGTAGGGTGTTGAATATGATGTATCGAGGTCTAAGGGAGCTCGGTTGATATATTAAACCTCATTCCGACCTCGTAGGGAGGTTGGACAGGAAGTCTTGTACATAATTGAGCTTTGTAGGTAGTGATGAGGGGAGTATTTGACCTGATAATGAGGTCGGGTTATAGTGCATGCCATCTCCTTACGGGGAGTAGTGGTCTAAGTTGTGAGGGGTGGTGTTATGTGCGTCGAGGTCCAGGAGAGCTCGATTGATAGCTCAAGCTGTGTACCGATCTCTTAGTGGGATGAATTACAGAGTGTTGTGAAAGATCGAGTCTTGGAGGTAGTGGTAAGTGAGGTACCTGACCTGATGATGAGGTCGGATAGTATAGTGTGTTTTAGCATCACGGGGAATTATAGACTGAGCTGTGAGGAGCTCTTCTGGGGTATAGAGGTGTATGCTGATCTTTTGATGAGGTTGGTAACTTGTTAGTTATTCTGGTGCGAGATCGTTAGAACGGATAGAGGAGGGGGTTGAGCGTTTCGGACGAAGTCTCGGAGACGTCCCGGTCGTAATACTGAGGAGAAGGCTTTCTTGCCGGCGAGATTGGTTTTACCTACCCTTCTCCCTGACCTAAAGAGACCGGGACCCTTTCGCCCTAAAGTCACATCATCGCCACGTGTTTTCCTCGGGACTTCTTGCTCCCCTTTTAACTCCACGTCATTCTCTCCAGATCACAAGCCTCCCGACCTAGTTTAGTCGAAGGAGACGTAGTTCGACTGACTGAACTCGAGTTTAATTCAACTTGCTGATACCTCCCTTCTCCTTCGATCAGTTTTGATCTTGGTAAGTTCGTTGCTTCATTTATCGTCTTATCTCCTTCGTTAATCTGGTTTTTAACGGCCAGGATTGGTCGTCCGTTTGATTTATTGATCGTTTCTGTTCGTCGATCTAAGGTTTTAAGGTTTCAACGCCGAGATCGATCGACCGTTTGACTTAAACCCTCCGCTTTTCGTCGTCTTCTCCTATCGCTACTTCGAACCCTAACTCCCGCGTACCTTCGTGCTCCCGTTTCTCTGTCAACTCTGTTCACGCTTCCCCCGCTCTCACGATCTCTTCGACTCCGACTATGTCTACTCCTCCTCGTAAGTTCGACGTCTAAATCTCTCGTGTTCTTAGCGGTTTTAGTTTTCTCCGTACCATAGCTAAAGCCTAGGGTTCCATCTTCGCCTTCGTCCCGGGGCCCATGACCAGTCTATCCTTCTCCCTCTTCGTCTTTCTGCTCTCAGTTTCATCGTCTGGGTAAGCTTACCTTTCCTTCTCATTCTTAACCTTCCCTTATCTTCTCATGGAAACCCTAGCCCCTTGGTATGAGACCGAGACCTCCCTGCTCTCGTCGGAGGATGACGAGATTCTCCTCAGGAATCAATACGACATCCCCGATGATTATAGGATTAGGATGCCTTCATCCCTTCAGCGACCACACGAGCCTCTTCCCGGCTATGTCACCTTTTTCCAAGGGCAGCTGGAGGGTGGTTTGCGATTTTCCATTCCTTGCTTTCTTCAAGACTTAGCCACTTATTTTCAATTTTCGTTGTCCAGTTAGCTCCTAACTCTTACCGTTTGCTTTGTAGTGCTTCTATCATTTTCCAAATCTATCAAATCCCTTTTGACTCCCGTATTCTTCATTGCTTCCTGTTCCCTAAGAAGGGTGAGGCCGGGATGATATATTTTTCGGCTAGATTAGGTGTAAAATTTTTGGATAAGTGTCCAACCTCTCACAAGGGTTGGAAGCAAAGGTTTTTCTTTGTTAAGCCACCCCATCCTTATACCTGGCCTACTTCTTGGAAACTTACCTTGCCTCCTCAACCTCCCTTGGGTTCGTATCAGTCCACTTTAGCTTTTGTCAATGCTAAAGAAATAGTATCTCATCTGCTATTCGACGCGACCAAGCTAGTAGCTAATGAGGCTCTCTTATATCGAGCTAGCCTTAGTCCTAACCGCATCCCCTGGATGCTTCTTTAAGTAAGTTTCTTGGTGTTTTCTTAATGTTCATTTTTAATACTAACTAATTTCTCTTCCTCTAATTTTGATAGGAGAAATCATGATGAACGCCTCCGTTAAGAAGGTTCTGAAGTGGGATCTCACCACCACTGATGGTTGGTGGGTCTCAGCCTAAGTGCTTAGGTTTTTAGGTTGTGTTTGTCCTGGCCTCAACACTTCTCTTAGGTCCCTAGAAGATTTTGCCGAGCTCCTTTTGAAGTTAGGTTTTCCGTTTCCTATCCCTCATAGGGGTGTCTATTTCGGGTGTTTGCGGAGCTTGCCCTAAACTCAATCTAGTTCCCAGGTTCATGTTTCTACCGGGCTTATTTCATGTCCTAATTTAGTCGAGGGAGACTTAGTTCGACTGACCGAACTTGAGTTTAACTCGAATTGTTAACTACTTACCTTCGATCATATTGCAATGAGGCTGATCTTGGCAAGCTTTGCTTCGTTACTGATCGATTGATCCCATCCATTGATCAAATTTGTAACGGCGAGGATGGGTAAGGCCGTTCGATTTATCAGTCGCTCCCGTTCGTCGATCTGGGGTTTAGTGTTTCAACGGTAGAGATCGGCCGACCGTTTGGCCTTAAACCCTTTTCTTCCTTCGTCCCCGTCATTCACGAACCCTAACTCCTTCGCTCTTCGCTGCTTTCGCTTCCCCACTTCCGTACTCTCGGTTTCCCTCGCCTCGATCTCCTTCGCGAACCCCGTACTCCCCGTAAGTTTCCACTCCTTCCGTTGGGTCTTCTTGCGGTGTCCTCGTCGGTCTTTGTCGCTTTCGCTTTCCTAGGTTTAAACCCTAGTTTTCGTGCGAGGTCGCCCCCGACGATACCTTCTCTCTACCTTTTGCTTTCTTTCGACCTTCTGTCCCCACCTTAGTCGCCTCCTCTTCTCAGTTAGGGTTTCCCTCTCCTCGTTTTTGCTCAGTCATCCGTCTCGTTAGGGTTTTGTTGTCGTCTTTCTGATCCTAATCTCTCGGTAGGTCCAGTCTAATGTCTGCTCCGACCCCTTGGTTCGAGCGCTGTAAATCTTCCAAGTTCACCAGGGATGATGAGATTATGCTTAGAGCTCAGTACGGTATCCCTGCTGACCATGAGATTCTCATCCCAACCCGGGTGCAGAGGCCTCTAGATTCATATTATTATTAAGAAAATAATTGATAACTTAAAACTCTAAAAAAAAAGTTACCCGGGTAACGTATTACTACGAGTCTCTACCTTCGGATAGGATCTAGGAAAAGTGAACGGCAATGAGATCAGTCAACTTCACATTTAAGGGTAGACCAAAGGATCACGATCACGGCAGAAGGCCACAGAAGTAGGCAATGTGATTCGATGTAATGGCCCCAACTTACACCAACACAAACGGTACCCATAGCTTACCCTCCACCCCAACTCAGTTTGGGTGTTTATGCCTCTAGTGCAATTCAGTGTCGTATTAAACTTGATTAAAATTATTTTAACATAATCAAATTCATCGTAAAAATAATGGCAATCAATCGACTACTACAACGTTATTTATGATAAATTTAACCATATTAAAATTATTTTAATTAAATTTAAATAATTTTGATCAAATTAATTAAAAAAATATTTTATATTTAATTTTTTTAATTAATTAGAATTTTCATGTTATAATAGTTACTTGTTACATCAGCATTAAAAATAAAAATATCTTTGATATAAAAAATATGATGAAATGCCCTTTTTAATGTAAAAAAAGAATATTTTTTAATGATTCTGGTAATTAAGATAATTACAATGCCTTTTAATTTTTGCTAAAAAAATATAAAATAAAAATAAAATAAAAGACCTTACAAAATAGGTTGATCATCTTCTTATTAGTAGTTGATATTTGGAATTCTGAAGCCAAAAAAATGCCTTTTTATATAGTGGTCAATTATAATTTTTCGATTTATCTTCTATGAGATAATTGCAGTTTCTCGATTTACCTCCTTTCATAAATAGTCATGGGATCAATCGTGTGGAACCGCTGGGATGATTGAATTTAATCTTTTACAAAAGAGATAACAAATTCCATCGTTCGCTTAGTGTTTTTAGTTCTCGTGCAGTGTTTTTAGTCTTTTTCGCTGTCAGTTCTACATCGCCGCCGTCAAGTTGCTTCCACCGTTGGAACTCACTTACAGTACGCACTACTGGACAAGTAAAGTCTTTTTTTTTCTTCTTCTACTCCTTTGTGAATTAATTTGAGTCCTTTTGTAATTTAGTCCTAGTACTCTCAATATTTTTAGATCAATTCTTTTTGTAAATAGGAAAAAATAAAATAAAATAAAATAATAGAAAAGAAAAAGAAAGAAAAGAGATAAACGGACGATGCATATTGCTTAAGAAGAAAACTCTCCTACATTAAAGATATTAGGAAACCCAAAGCTTTTACTATGATTTCCCTTCATCGACCTCGTCGTATATATGTCATAAAACCTATCAAAATCCACCAATTGATTTTGATCCGTTGTCTAAACAAATCTTCAACAAGTGCACTTGTTGGATTGTATATCATGACTAGAGGGGTGAACAAACTCAAAATATGATCCAACACAAGGAACCAATAAATGAATGATCTTATTCATGATTAAATTAACTAATGATAATAGTTTTACAACACAACAAAAATCAAAAAGTGAAGACCAATTGATTGATAGTGTTAAGTGAGATAAATTTAAAGACTTCAAAGGCTATACAAAGAATTCTAAAGACTCCTAAAGTTGATGAAATAGAATTGAATTCATTTGTAATCTTAGGCTTGTAAGATGTTCCACCACCTCCGATAGTTGACTAAGAAAGAAAATTGACTGCTACGACATGTTAAAGCTAATGTGCTCGTGTTTGGTAAGTTTGATTGAATGTTTGTTTTATTTCCACTACTAATATCGTGTTTAAAACCTTGCTAGTTTGGAGCACGAGTAGATAGAATCAAGCTTGAAGATTGTACGATCGCTATTCACCCACTTTGGGTCGACCATCCAATTCTAGCATACATCAATTATACCATGGTTGTTTTACGATAGATTATAGAACTATGTCAATTATATATTAAAAATGGCTTGAACCTCAATTTAAGACTTGTAGCCAAATGAATACCTTATAGTGTCCGGAATGCACTTCAATCAAGCTAGACCACAAGTTAGCTAAGTTACCTGAGGTGGATGGAATCCAATCGAGATGGATCGGGGACGACTGAATCGTGTACAAGGCCGGCATAGCTCGGCCGATGTGTTTTTGGTTAGACTGTGATAACCTTGACTTCGACGAGGCAAATAGTTGCACTATATTAACATTTGCCTACATGAAGTATCCAATATAAGACCAGTATGTGAATAGAATACAAGACACATTAGACTTACAAAATAAATTACATTAACTGGTGTAAAATAAATTGTGAGGTTAGAGAAACAACAGAACAAACAACCAACAACAACAGAAGCTGCAATAAAATTACATTACTAGCTCCAAACAAGGTCAACTTTGGAGAGGCAACAAGGTAATTAAGTAGCTATCTGTAAGTTTGAAATATTCACTCACAGAACATCACTTCACAGTATTGAGCATTTGTTCAATCCAAGAGCAGCAAAGATCCGCCTCCCAGATGGCCATAACCGGCCGAGGAGCCCTGCCCTATCTGGTTCATATATACTCTCCGCAGCATTGCCATCAATGTGATCCTTATCACCAGGTTCTTTTTCCAACATGGTGTTCTGAGTTTCAGGCTTTGAGTCATCAGGAGTGCTGCCATCTTTTACATCACTCCCGACTTCAGAAATTTCTCCAGGCTTCTTGTCAAATAGCCCTTTGAATTGTTTCCTTGCTTTCTTTTCAGTCTCCTAGTTGAAGGAGAAAAAAGTGTGAATCATGATCAAGTCAAAGATAGGCTAAAAATATATATTGTAGAACAAAGGCCTGTACCTGCTCCTTTTGTTTTAGCTTAAGAAGGGCAGCTGTAGCATCAGGTTCTGCAGTTTTATCAACTTTCATCATCTAGATGATTAGAAACATTAGCACATGCTTTCCGATAAAATCAAAATAATGAAGTATGTAAATCCTGAAGGGATATAACATACCATTTCAAAATCTTTCTTTGCTTCTACAAAATCTCCAAGCAACATGTATGCCATGCCACGTCGATACAAGGCCTTGACATGTGCAGGGCTAGCATCTAACACCTGCCCTTGGAATGAAACGATATCAGCAAATTGCATCACCAATTACTTCATGTTAACACTCCCAAAAATGTGTAAAGGCATAAGCAATTTATCCCAATTATCCACACCATATCATCATTCAAGATGAGACACATAAATCAGCCTGTTGAACTCTATTTAAGGTTATATAGTACTAATATGTAAATCGTTTAAGTCACTTTTATTACCATAAGTATGAGTTTCTTCAATCTCCATAGTTCCACGCATCTACTCTAATCAATGTATAACTTATGTAACTATAGCATCTGTTAGTCCTTTGAACATGTATGTACAATATTAACCTATTTTCTCATTTTATGCTATATTTGATTTGCACCTAATCACTCTCAAATCAAAAATATTTTTTTATATTATCATTTTATATATTTTATAGCATTATCATATTTGCTACACTAAAATATTTTTATTCACCTCTTCCCCACAACACTCTCATGCATAAACTATGGTGGATCATATTAGTCTTATAATCTTATTTTTAGTCTAGAGGGCACATGACAATTACACAAGGCTACAAAAGCTCTTTTTCATTTCAATCATTCACTCTTTTATCTAATTGATGATATCTATATCAATATTATATTTTCATTGAATACAAAAAATTGTAGGTAGAAATTTCACATTCATCTATATTAAATATTCTTTTTATTTCTTTTATTGCCTATTCAGTTTTAGTGCTAGCTAGCCCATCTGGTCACATACTTTGACTAGTGTGACTGGCACGAGCAGCACATCTGAGCCGATCAGCTAGCCTGACTTGAGGTACTTGACCAATCTATCCTGTCTGCTTGTCTCAATTGATAGTTGACTCTCAGCTGCACATCTAACCCAAGCAGGTGGGTCCATCTAGTTGAAGGATGTAATAAATGAAACATACTTATTCATGCAATAGAATAAAGAGCAATTATTTTGAATTAGGAATCACAATTCCATAGCAATAAAATCCTAAGGTTATTTTTGCAACCAAACAAATGTTTGTTCCACTAGATTCATAGGAACACAATAGTTAATCCCATAACCAAATGCAACTTTAGTTTTTAAAATTTCCCTCATTTCAAGCTTCAAGTTTATTTCATTTACACTCACATCAGTTATCTTATGCAAAGTATCCAACCAATAAATATGCTCAAACTAGGAAATGCAACAGAGAAAAAAAAATCAACAGAATAAGGAATTTGGTGAGAGGAATTAAGCATAGTCCTAGCATGGCCTCTCTGATCTCCCAATTAGGTGTTTCTAAGCAAACCCCTCATTCAATAGCTCAGCATACAAGATAAGATCAAGAGGATGGATTACTAATCCCTCATCATGTAAAACCCTAATCAGTGAATCCATCTTCTTCAATTTCCTGCTGAACTCGTGATGGTTGGTCAATCCAGTAGATGCATCCTAGGAATAAACCAGTGGAGACACACCATATTTCTAATGTCTGGTTGGCTCAATTAGTCTTTAAAGTAATTTAACACACTCCATCCTTTCTAACCACTTTAACTCAAAAAAGGCCAATCAGAATGGTAAGGATGAGTCAGTATTTAATTCCTTTGGCTTTCCATATTTCATCACAAATGATCAAAAATCTATTTGAAATGCTACAACAGTGGTGCTGAATAGCAGACTGCTTTCTTCGTCTGTATTTGTTTGGCATTACATTCATGGAACTCTGAAAATATGTAAAGTTCTTACCTTATTGCAAGTCTCAATAGATTTTCTCTGTTGATCCATTTTCTGATAACAGGCTGCAACATTCAATTGTAATGTGTTCTGCAAGCATCACCAAATTAGTGATAAGATTATCAAGTGGCCTCTTGATGAGGTGAATTTCAATTAAAGTACAACTTTTCAGAAGTCAAAAAGAAATAGAATCTTACTCTTGAATTCAAAAAGATTTTCCCTTCCTCATCATCTTGAGGATTTACATGATTATACTCCCGAAGCACCTATGTGAAAGATAATGACAAGAAGTAAGAATACTACAACCAACTACAACAGTTTAAACCTTTTTTTATAGAAATATTGCAGGCACTGCCAAGATGCAAGTGTAATTCTAATTTTCATGAATAGAAACGAAAATATTGCTGAAGTAAGATGGTGGGAGACCAATCTAATTTTTCTAAAGTCACCAATACAAAACCTCACTGTAAACAAGTTTCCTGATTGATTATAAATGGCCCAAAAGAACATCTGATTGTTTTAGTCATGAAATATAGTTCAGAAACACTAAAAAAATTTATAATGTTGCCAGTAAAAGCCTCAACAATAACAACAAAACTTTTATACTACTAAGTGAGGTCGGCTATATGAATCTTCCTACATTATTGGATTCAATCTTTTACTATATCTTTATCTATATTTAAATGAATTTTATATTATTTTATTATTATTAATCAAGTCTTCTTTGGTCTCCCTCTTCCTCTATTAATGTGCATATTTATCATGGTTCACATCATCTAACTGGTACATTTATTAGATGCTTAAATACATACCTATACTATCTTAAATGTCATTTGGATTTTTTCCTCAATAGGTACAACCTCGATTTTCTCTCTCATGTTCTCAATTTTTATCCTATCCATCCTCATATGTCTATATATCCATTTTATTATCCTCATCTATGTGACTCTCATCTTTTGCTTATGGGTCTGCTTCATAACCCAATATTCAACTCCATATAACAAAATCAAAATGAGTGTCATTATAAACAAAATTTCTCGATGAATGATCATAAATGCCCAAAGAGAGCATGTCATTGCTTTACTCATGAAGTATAGATAAAAAATTATTATAAAAAAAACTATAAGTGAAAGGCAAGGAAAGTAAGAATATGGAATGACAATGTGAAGTGTATGCAACATGGAATTTTCCAACACTTTATGGATTGATGAAATGTTTATGCAACATGGTGTTTGAGAACACTTTATGAGCAAATGAAAATCATCATGCTCATCTCTAACCAAGATGTCATAATCTAATAGTGCACTTGGTTCATAGAATGGAAGAGGTAAGAAATAGAATAGTTATTGCTAAGCAATAGTGTTGTTAAAATTTCTCTCAGTTACTGAAATTGGTTTAACAGGTTAGGTCTGGTAAATCAACTCATTGGCAAGTCAATATATCAAAAAAAAAAATGGAGCATCGGTATGACAATGTGGATCATGTCCCCTTTTGATTCTCGACCCACCCCTTCGACTATTGAGGGGCCACTTCGGGTGGGAGAGGTATCCTTTTGGTACCTCTCAGATAAGAAAATTTAAGGCCGTGGTGAGGGCATAAAACCCTTTGCTTTTTTAAAGAAATTTGACATACTTCAGAAAATGATGAGCCTATTTGGGACATGATATAAAGTTCATCAATTACAAATGATTAAAATTTGAAAGTCAAAAGTCATCTATAAATTTCCAACAATTCTAATGTGTTTTAACTTCCAACACTTGGAACATGAGAGTATATTAAGATTATTTAAAAGTCCTTTATATTTCTTATGTGAGTCTTTATAAGTCCTTTATGTTTCCTATGTGAATCTTTACAAGTCCTTTATGATTTCTATGAGTTTATCTACTAGTGTATAAATATGTATGCTAGTGTAATGATGGAATATGAAACATAAATTGCGTTTTTGAGAATTCTTTAGGTTGTGTGATGCAATCTCCTTATGATGTGATGCCTCGAAACCCTTAGGCGTGATACTTAAGTTTCTACAATTTTTCTACAGTTCTTTAGTCTCTAATTTCTACTCTGCAAACCTTCCAACACTCAATCTCTCTTCTTATGTTGCATCACCAAATCTTTCTTCTCTTTTCTTAACGAAGGGGAACTCATTTAGACAATGTCAGATGATATGATTTCCATTTTGTCATTTCGCACCATGCTAGTAAGTGTGATTGGCACTACCATTCTTTCACGTGCAATTAATGCCCTCTTAAAAAGTCCTTGATTTTAATGACACAAACTAACATTTGTGCATACTTGAGTTAACATTCAAGCATTTGCGTCCATGGACCATGCTCATGTATAAGCTCATGCCCTCTTATGATCAAGTCAAAACAAATGAATGAATATCATAGTCTCCTCCATAACTCAAATAATTTTTTTATATTAATTTTTAATTCGTTACAAAATTTGTTTACAATGGTCTACTCGACCAATTGGTTACATAAATAAATTTCCAACAAATAACATAGACAATAGGATATCAAACAAGTATTCTTTAGTTTGGTTCATGCATTTAACTATTGTTGGTAGGAATGTTATAAAGAATAAACAAAAGAATAATTCTCACAAGGAAAAAGTATCCATGCATGAATTTTTTTTTGCCTCCTCTAACTCGTACGATTGCCTAGTCCAATGGAACTGATCTACCTTGTTTGTCTAGCTTAACAAAGAACATTGACCTGTTGGTCCTCCCTCCTTATTTGATTGGTCTATCCAACCCAATGGAACCTCTAATCTCGACCAACCTAGTTGACATGTTCATGTTGCCTAATCTAAATGACTCTGCTTGCTCTATTAGATGTATCAAGTCAAATTGGCATGCTTGTCTAGCCCATTTGGCCCCAGAGTCCCTTAGACATGCCTAGCCAAGATGAGCCATTCAGGACAACAAGAGTAAGACCTTATATATTGCAAGTTACTTCCATGGAAATTGGTATTCTAAGCCAGATATACCGAGCCATACTGGTTGACAAAGGCATGAATTTACATTCCTGCCCGCCAACCAACATTGGCATGAAGCTATGACCTCGCAAGATCGGGGAGGAAATTGCAACCTCATGGTGGCCTCCATGAGGTCGCATTTTTTTCAATTTCCATTTTTAATTTTTTTAGAAAGTTATTTTCAATTCCTTTCTCTCTCTTAATTTTTTTCCTCCTTAAAGTGTTAATTGTTTTCCCTTCTTCCTCAATCCACTAGAATAAACAAAGATAAAAAAGCCTCTTTGCTTTTTTAAGGATGGTTAATTTTTTTCCCTCCTCCATTGGTCCACCAGATAAACAAAGAAAAAAAAACCTCTTAAAGGAGTTATTTTTCCCTCCATCTATCCACAAAGTAAGCAGAGAAAAAAAAACTTCCATAAGATGAAGGAAGCAGATTGTTAATATATATATAATATTTTTTAACCTTATAAAATATACTACTATAGATTAAATTATTGTGTATATAAATTTAGTTTAATTTAAAACTGATCAAAGAAATCCAATTTAAACCTACTTAATCATGTCATGTCTATTTAGTGAACTTCAACTAACCCTGAATTGACTTTTACTCAATAAGCATCAAAGATTTCACGAAATAATATTGAAACTTGAACTCAATATTCAACATCTCAAATATAACTCAATAATAAACATATAAGGTCCTTGTAAAAATCAAACATGTGAAAGTTTTTATTCAGTGAAAACTCATAAGGGGAACAAACTAGTCATTTCCATGAACTAAATACACCATAGGAGTACAACAATATTTCAATGAAACCTGTTAAGAACATAAACATGAAAAAAAAATCAAATTGTACCTTCTCATACTTCGCTTTAGCAAGTTCATACTTCCCTTCTTTGAATAACCTATTTCCCTAAAAGACAAAAAAAAACTAGTACTTATGGTTTTTCTCCAGCAAACTAGAAATGAATTCATATGTTAAGATGGAAGAACAAAGAAGTGTGTGAATCCCTAGAAAACACAATATTGAGCAGCAAACATAAAAAAGTAAAAAACCTAGTCAGCATTTTCAGTTCATCACAATGAAATGAGGAAAGTGCAACAGGTAGCTGCCAGAACAATTTCTCTAAGCCCTATGCCACTTGGATGATAGTACATTTGCTTGACACTGGTGTGGATCCTAGCGTTCAATACAATTATTTCTAAATTTATTTACAAATGATCATTAAGAGTATGTGTAGACTGGGAGTACCATTGTCTGAGTTTCAATGTCAGACATAGATGTAGAAGTGGTAGACAGGTACAAATTGGGTAGACAGACTACAAAATGGTAGATGCAGAGTTGATGAATATGCAAATGGTCTCTCATCGTCTTATCATACTCATGTGCCACAAAGCATACGCAACATATGCTTAAAATTTATCAAAACTATTTATCCTTCAATGCTAACAAGGAAAGCTCTCACAGATGGATGGATTAACAAAAATTTAATACCAAATATATGATTAAACAGAATTATGAGAATATCCATTCGCAAGAGGGAATGTATAGGTCAAAATGAATACTGTGTTTTTGATGTTCTCAGCCTCATCCATAATTTCTTGAAATGTCAAACCAGTCCAATCCTGTATTCAGCAATCAAATGTGGGTTAATGTAACGAGTGCAAAATTTAAACAGTAGAATTAAATTTGGAGCTAATCTCAGAAAAACACCTAACAATTCCATAATTCCTAAAATGAAACACTAAGCAAGTGCTGGAAGAATGACAAGGAGATGAGCATGCACATAAGGAACACGAGCATATCTTCACTTGAGCTACAGAACTGTGGATCTGAATTGAGTTACCTTGGGCATCTCAAAGCCAAGCAACTCGATTTCCCACTGGACATGATCTCCTTCAGGAACATTAGAAGGCCTGTAAATGAAATGATACAATGAAATTCAGAAACTCACTTTCTGAAATTAATGACTTAATTTAGAAAGTTACCTTGAAAATTTATCATATGCATAATCAGGAGGACAAGTGACCAGTGATATCTCTCCAGGAAGCATAAGTCGAACACACATTTCCAGTCCCTCAGGCACCTGAAGAGAGTATAAGATTTTAGTAAAAGATATCAGTTCAGCAACTGAAATAAAGCACTGAATCAGCATCATTAGTTTAAACTCAGGAAGATTGAATATCAAGGAGACTACTGTAGCAATGTAATAAAATGTTTGCTTTAATTATCTAAAAGTACAAGTATTTAGCAAGAAACGTTGGAGTTGAGCTTTATGGATGGTATACAAGTATATGGATAAATATAAGAGACTTGAACCACTTGATAAATGTCTGGAGTCCCAAGTATGTGATGTGATAGTTCTCTCCGAATATAATAGAATATTTTATCTTTCTCAACTCAGTATTTAAACAGGTGGCCCTAGAGTTAGGATTGTCTCAAATAATCTCATTAGGAAAAGGCCATTACTTTGATATGATGGTATAACCTCCCCTCTCTCCATTATGATTAGAAAAAACAACCAAAAAAAGTGTTAATTTTCCTCTTCGCAATAACATGATTCTTCATACTCTCATACATCATCATTAACACTTCTATTTGTGTAGCTTTCCCTAAAGCCACCAAATACACACCTGCCTTTGTTACTTCCCTACCTTCATCAAACCAATCCAGTACTTTAAGTCAAAAGTTGAAACTTGTTTCATGTAGGAGTTTTAATCATTGATTGAAAAAATAAATAAATAAAATTTGGTATTGTACCATGCCAAAAATCAACATGTTTGAATTCAAATCAGTTCTAATTCTACAATCCTCTTCAACTTGGCTTTGATACCACTAAATATAAGTTTATATAAATAAAAAATTAAGTTACAATTTAAAATAATAAATTAAAAAATATAATAAAATGTTGACTAATGATGATACCTTTATTAATACCAATAATAGCACCATGCATGTTCATCCAAAAAAAAAATAGCACCACGCATAGGATGGAAAAATTGGTTCTTCTAACATCCAAGAGATCAATACCAAAACTTTCCGAGATTAAGAATTGACCATAGATTGACACAATGACAATGGAATAAATACATGCACATAAGAAAGTTCTGCACTATGTTATGGATCTGATGCATCAATGGCTTCTTGATTCTTGGGTGCACCTTCGGGGAAGAAACAAAAATAGGTAGACTATGCATAAGATGAACCTTGAACCGAGCTTTAAAATTTCAAACCATGCCAAAGTTTCAAATATTAACCGATACCATTTTATCAAACTATCAAATTGTGTCATTCCAATACTTATTTATTAAATTATTAATAATATCAATTAAAATCTTATTATAATTAATTTACTTAATAATTAATTAGATTGCTAGGATATGTTTGCTCCTTTTTATATTTATTAATTAACAAAGTTAAATATCCATGAAACTAATTAAACTTGAATTTTTCTCATTTATAATCTATATATAACTCCGCCCATGTCAAATAAACTCCGTCATAACAGGTTCCAAGCCCGAATAAAGGAGGGTTGCATTAAATTGCTAGTAAATAAAACATAGATAAATGTTATATATGAATCTATCAAAAAAATTTTATGAAAGGTACATATAGATCATCAAAATGTACGAAACATACATGCATCCTCGGGTAGTTATTCATTCCTGATGAAGTATCAGATTTGAGTAGATATCCGAGGTATATGAAATCATATACATATGTTTGTACCCTCATGTATACCAACCCTCACATGAATACCAACCTTACAATCAAACGATCATCATCCAACATGCCATCATATCGCAACCTACTAGGGCTATGTAAGTGGCTCCATCATGCAAGTGATGAAGCCTCCTCCTGTGATGTGTGCCACCGCCAGCTAAACCTCTAATAGCGTAGGTCCTCCAATGCATGGACATCAATATCCATTAGTCTAGAGAAAATGTGCCCTTGAAGCTCCTCCGCTCACGATATAGCTGATCTGCAGCCCCCTTTTGTGACGAACGTATTCTCCTCCTGTGAAGCGTACAATGTACACTTGATCTCTAGTCAGCGTTGATCTGCCAGTCATGTTACCAGCCATCTGGAGAGAAAGTGCTCCTGCCTCCTGTGGATCCCATGTATCCTCCTTCGTATGTATCCCATCCATCCTACTCCAGTGAAATGATATGTCGATGCATGTGTCCGACTCCTCCTAGTCCAATGCTCTCCATCCAACATACCATCATATCTTGACCCCTCCCTTGCCATGAGCCATGAATGACACAACAACTACCTGATCCACTATACTCTGCTGGTGCCATGAATGTGTGTCCAGCTGACCCGCGCCCTCTCCAGTCTCCACTTGTGAGTGGTGGTCCTGTGATGCACATAATCCAACAACCCCCCTACAAAGTAGATCTACCCATGTGTAATAATCCCGTGTCCGTCTTCCTGAAGCGAATGAGCTCCAACCTCTTATGTCTCCTCCGCAATGTGTCGAGTCTATGTCATCACACTCATCGCAACTCTCTCTAAGTTGCCCTCCCCTCCAATCCTCCTCTACTCTGATCAGCTCATATCCTCAGAAGGCAAACAACATGCATATATGTATATCTTATACATATGTTTTTTTTTAGGTAAAATGAATGCATATACTATGACTCTATATCAAACTATTGCTCTAATACTAGGTTGTTATCTGAAAGGAATGCATGCACAGTCTGACTACAAATGTTTCAAAAAAGACCAATACATCTCCATAAGAATTTAGGTGTAGTGTTGAGGATGTGAGAGTTCTCACACCTTAGGTTGGATAACAACATACATTATAGGAATACCAATTATCTTATATTTGGAACATGAAACGTAGGAACACTCATTGACAAAGCATTGGAAGTAGTAAATATGATAATTAGGAGAAGACAAAGATGATAGAGAAATGGTATACAAGAGAGTAAAATAAGAAACGTTATAAGTATTTTTGTAGATAGTTCGTTAATGAATGAAATAGTAGAAGTAGTTTGAAATGGAAATAGGATTATAACTTTCAAGATAGTGATAGCAAAAGAAACTATTAATTTAATTATATATAAGCACTTCAAGCAGGATTTGATGGAGACCCCAACATAGGTTTTGAGAAGATCTAGAAGTAGTATAAAAAAAAGATGATTTTAATAGGAAGAGAACTAAATGGAAAGTAAGAAATGAGGAATATGATAGGGAGGTTAAGGTTTTGGAATAAGAAATGAAAAAGGAAAAACTATATCGAATTTTGCGATAATATAAAAACTTATAATAAGAAGGGGAGCCTTGGCGCAACGGTAAGGTTGCTGCCATGTGACTTAGAGGTCACGGGTTCAAATCCTGGAAACAGCCTCTTGCCAAAGGCAAGGTAAGGCTGCGTACAATGGATCCTTTCCCCGGACCCCGCATAGCGGGAGCTTCGTGCACCGGGCTGCCCTTTTTTTTTTTTTATAAAAACTTATAATAGCTAATAGAAAACATGTGTGACTCCTAGGATCAAGTGGGGGAGGTTAAAGGATGGAAAATAAAGCATCTTTAAAGATAGAGTAAAAGCACAAGTATTAGGATCTTCTAACCGTTCACTCGCACTACTGAGAAGATCTAGAAGTAGTATAAAAAAAGATGATTTTAATAGGAAGAGAACTAAATGGAAAGTAAGAAATGAGGAATATGATAGGGAGGTTAAGGTTTTGGAATAAGAAATGAAGAAGGAAAAACTATATTGAATTTTGTGATAATATAAAAACTTATAATAGCTAATAGAAAACATGTGTGGCTCCTAGGATCAAGTGGGGGAGGTTAAAGGATGGAAAATAAAGCATCTTTAAAGAGAGAGTAAAAGCACAAGTATTAGGATCTTTTAACCGTTCACTCGCACTTATATAAGATGTCGTAAAACTTGATAGATCCTTATTGTCCCACTGGACATACTTGAGAAGAATAATATGACATAATTTTACAATTTTAAATAATTTATGATTTTAAGTTCTAAAGTTGTCAAGCAATTATTATATTTTACTATGCATTACAAACTATGAAAAATTTAAGAAAATTAGTCTTTATTCCATTTTACAAAGGGGCTTGAATTTCTCATGTAATTCCATTCTACAGTTCAATAAAAAAAATTTCTTTCTATGAGTTCTCTATGTGAAATTACATATATTAGTATTTCTCTTACAAATCTTCATGAACTAAACCCCAACTATCAACTCTTTAGAACAATTCAAAGTCTTGCATCTTCAAGCTGCTACACAAGTATCGTACTTTCATCTGCATTGTCATCCATTATCTTAGTCAATTTTTATCTTTGAATACAATAATACAATGTTTTATCCCTCTCAACTGCAAACCCCTTATTTACCTGCACTTGTTAAGTGGATGTTCGGTCAATCTAAACCTATCTGAATGTGTACTTTAGAAATAACAGCAAAACTCATTCAGGGTACTCTGAAAACTAAAAAAATTCTACTAGATGAAACTACTTGATCAAAGGAGCATTTCGTATAATAAATAGAATATGAAGAAACAAACATTAAAAGCAAATGTTAATTATCTAGTTAGCATCCAGCATAATGTCATGAAGTTGAAACCTAAGAACTTTGTACAAACTGTATGGAAATAAAGTGCTTACAAGCCCTTCTCCAGATTTGAACTCCAAAGGCTGGCCATAGTTATCAACTCTAGTATCATAAAACACGGTCTTTTCTTCATCAAGAAGCATTCCTTTGTAATGCACCCGCAACAAGCTATCATGAAGAGGGCAGTCCATGGGAAAATCACCTAATGGATTTGAAAAATCAAAGAAAACTTATTGCACTAAAAATCTATCACTAGTGACATTTTATGACAAGCATGCACAAAGAAAGACAAATAATATTAGGAAAATTAGTTGAATAATAATCTTTTTCAAACAATAACTGACATTACAAAAAGTTATTCGAGAAACATCAAATGATGTCTACAGTAACAGTATGCAAATAAAATATTTTTTTGAGGAAAGTCACTTAAGGATGGAAACAGTTTAATTGTAGCAAACAAGCTTTAACATTGAGCAGTGTCTTTACCTATAAAAATGATTACGTAATCAATCTGCTGGCAGGAGATTCAAAGTGAAGTACCTTCAACTAGATTGTCTTGCATACTTTAGATTATAAAATCAGTTCAGGGCCACTGCACTATAAGAGTTTCATGGTGCACCTTAACAATTTAGCGCATAACTGAATCTATATGGATTCAATCTAGAAATCATGGTTTAATAAATTAGTAGTTAATATAAAAGGCATACATAGTATGTTAGTTTGATGAGTCATAAGAATGAAGGATGACATTGGCAGTCATTTCAGTACCAAGAAAAGAGTGGCTATTAACATGAACATTCATCTTTTAGAAGAACAAATATTGTTTCTATCTACATCATACCAAGCATGATATTAGTAATGTTGCTACAATTGTAAACTTAATAGAAAAGGATCTGTAGAGTGAAACAGACTGGTTGTTAATGGCCAATGACCACTATAAGATTTTTTTTTTCTTTTCCTGCACAAGGTTAGTATTAGTATCATTAAATTTTGAATTTTAAAAAATAAAAATTATGGTCATTTAAACCTTTAAAACCATGTTCCAACAGTAGTTTTATAAGGGGTACTGCCAAAAAATATTTATTCAAAGCAATACTACCCAATAAGAGAATCCTCATAGAGTAACTACCCAAACCAAGACATTTTAGCAGCCAGATTGACAAGTCTTTTATTTCAAAATAAAAAATGAGTTTTCATATTATAATAAATTAATTTCAATAAGATGGATGTAGAACCTCGTCCATCAACGACACGGCGTTTTATGAGACGACCATCACCAAGCATGTCCCTTACCTGTTAAATAAAGCAGAAATTTTAGGACCCAAAAGTAAATGGCTAACAACCAAAATGCAATGAGGTCCTAGAGATAAAATTTTGCGAAGTTAAAAGGACCATGCACAAGAAACCCTGTACTAAGTAAATTGTAAATTGTGCTTCCTAAATTTCAATATCAGCATGTAATAAATTATTTGGTTCACCAAAAATTTAGTTTTATGTCTTAAAACAAAAACCCTTAGCAAATAAAAAAGAAAGAAAACTAACACATAGTCAGCATCAAAAGAATGACATGCCTTCGATTCACTTGTAATCAATTTAATGAAAAACATCTCAGCGTCAAGAAAATAGCATGGCTTCAGTTCTACCATAATCCATTTAATTAAAAACATATTAAAGATTCTTAATCTTAATATATCTTAAGATCGCAACTATAACCATGATAGCAATCAACTAAAAAAAATTTAAAATATAGAAATTGCTTCATGTTGATGAGGATGTAAAAAATATTATTCAATTTAATATCAGTTGTTGAGGACACAATTATCACACATGGCATGACAGCCATATTTTGGACACAGTTTATAGTTAGTCCTTTGTAAAGAGGTTGATAATACATAGCCAAAATAATGTGGTTTCAAGTTACTAAATATATTTTATCTCAATAAATTATGAGAGAACCAATTGCAGAAAGGCAACCAAGTCTGTCCAGTGAAATAAATTTCTTTATAACTATTATAACATCACTGACCACAATATTGTCTAGGATTAGATAATCTTATTAAGTTAAAATGTATATAAGAAACCTGAATAAAGTGGACCAGTTCAACTTCAAACTGAATCTCATCGTAACCTTCAATCATTGACCAAAGAGATGATTTTGTCATGTAGCTTTTACTCAGGAAAATTGCTGCTTTTTCTCCACGTGTCATTGTCCCAATGCCCACCTCAAGCCCTTTTGGCAACTGCAATTAAAAAAATTGAACAAAGTGATGTTAAAATGAAAGGTGAATCAAGAAGATGGTGTTCCAATAATGTGCTACTTTAGCTTCAATCAAAAAAGAGAACCCAACAGTTCAATTGTTCGCAAACATTCAAACAAAACAAGTCAAACTTGGAATATTTCTTCAAATGGAACAGTGGCAAATTCCTTTTAGCATCCTTTAGCCATCTTAAATATAATTTCAGAACTCATAGCTGAACCCCCAACATCCTGGAAGAAGCTTTTACTAACCTCAGATTTACCAAAAGTAAAGGAATATGGTTCATCAATATGTGACACAATGATTTTCCCATCAACTGTCTTGACATCTATCCTGCAATTGCAAGCAGATGGTTCAAAGAAACATCCATGTCAGAGATATTCTACGCTACAATATTTGAATCTGATAGATCAAAGAGTATAAAATAATAGAGAGGTAACATAGTATTATGCATGTGCAGGACACACGAAATGTATATGCACTTGTAAATAAATAACCATTTTAATTAATTATCAATGGATATTGTAATATACGCATACTTAAAAGTATCTGTATTGCCTCACCTATATCTAGCAAATGTCTCAATTGGCTCCCACACTGAAAGGTACTGCAGGGAATGCTGTAGCATGATAAGCTTTCTGTTCATTTCATCAGCAACCTTTCAGCATGCTACTATAGCAAACCCTAGCTACCAACAGAGTGATAACAAAATATATCATATCCTTTGCTCTTCTTCTACTTCGTCTTCTTCCACCATTGTTCTGGTCAGTACAGTCCTCTTTGTCCTCCTATTACTCTTCAGTCCTCACTCCCCTTTCCACCATTGTGCCATGTGACACATTTCCAACCCCTAGTCCTCCTCCATGGAGGTAACAGCAAAAATTGCTCCTGTGGGATCGTGCTGTTACCTCCACGGTTATGGAATATTACTAATCGGAAACAGATAATAGAACATTTTACTTCTTAGGGAACAAAAATTGCTCCTGTGGGATCGTGCTTGGGAGCTGGATTCCCCAAAAAATGAAAGTTTCAGCGAACTTCACTCTTCGACTAGGGAGGATGAACTATCAAATCTCCTTGATACTTGCAAGAACACTTGGATCCTACTATCTCAATAGCCATTTGCTCTCACATTAATCGTAAGCTAGACAAAGTGAACTAGTCAAAGTAATATTATGCCTATTATCTACAGTAAGACAGATTAGTATGGCAGAAGATATTCAAGAATCTCTTTTTTCTTATTTATTAACCTGTTTCCGATTAGTAATGGATTCTAGAAGTACAAGAGAGTCAAAATAGATTCCACAATCAATCATTTAAACATTAAATTTACATTAGAGCAATGATACAAATAAAAGTAAACCAGTTCAAGGTCTAAATTGCACAATTACTTTATTTATAATTGGTTTGATTTTATTATTTTTTACTTTTACTATTTTAGTAAGTCGTATCTATTTTTTGCCTGTGTTATGAGACTTATTTTAGCACAAGGCAAGTGAACATATATTGATGAACAAAAAACTACTTACATGAAAGTCCAATCTCAAAAAAGAAAACACTAAAAACATAAAACTTCTCCATCTATCAAGAAGAGAAATACTAGGCCTTTGGCCCAAGCAAAAAACTAAAGAAAAATAACAAAAAAAAAAAAAACCAAAGTGATGAGCATCACAGATTTCAGAACTAGAATCTAACTAGTTATCATATATCATGTATCAGGTAGGTATCAACTCAGACAGAGAGCAGCTCCAGTACCAGCAACTTCCAACTTCACTGCAACTATGCAGTCTCAATACAGCCCGGTAGTAATGCATAACTGGTTAATCAGTTTGCAGGACAGATCAATCAGAACACCACATTACTTTTTCTGCCTTTGTAACACGGACAAAATAATTCATCATGATCCATTTCTGCAGCTAATTTTAGAAACCTCACAGCTAGCAGATTTTTGGATATAGAGCCTCCTGATAAGCTCCAATTTGAGATAATCTACACAAGCACGTATCAAAAACAAACTGAAAAACAGATCACAAAATAGCTTCACATCAACTAGTTTCTTCCAACTGCAGATTGGCAGCAGAACAGCCTACAGATCAGCCTTCAAACCTACAACTACTGAAAAGCAGCTCTGAAGTTAGGAATTACAGGCACAGCACCCAGCCATAGCACAGTCCAGTTTTGAAGCTGTAACAAAACCAGCCAAAAACACAGCATAAAGAGTACCAAACTTCCAGTCAGTTGTATCTAACCTTAGCATCAATTGTTGAACACATGAAATCTACAGATCAGTATAGTTTTAGAATCTCCTTTAAAAGTATCGACAATTTGTAACATCACAATCAGTTTAGAAGCTTACAAGCCAATATTAAGAGACATGGTAAAACAGAAACACAATCTGAAATCACAAACAGAAACACAATCTGAAATCAGCAAACAGAAACACATATCAACAATTTCAGTGGTCAGGAATTGAGAGTTTCAAATCCGCATTTCCCAAGTCTGCAACCCATCTGAACAGAAATAGCAAAAGCTCAAATAGATGTCTTAGCTTCATCCTCACATCAAGATGAATCAGACCAACCACACTAAACAAGAACCCTTTTACCTTTGAAACACCTACAATGGTGTTCCCTCTGAATGGGGTAAATAGTAGTCACCCATGGTTAAGTTTTATCCTTTTCCCACCATATTATTACATAATCATTCCTTCTCCAAAGTCAAAATACCAAGAGACTTATGAACAAAACCTCCACTAACCACAATGGTTTCTCACACCTTGAAAAAGAGCATTCAAAGAACAAATAATTTGTAGATTCACAAGAACAATTGCCTAGGCAGCATGAGTTATGAGCTAATATCCCCAATCTACGTAGTCTATCCATTGTAGGCAACTTCACATCAAATAGAATCCAAGTTATGAAAGAAAATTTAGGAACAAGTCCTTTGAACCATACAAGATTACAGAATCTAACCTGGGTAATAGTGCCTTTAAGATCAACATATGCATTATTGAGAGAAAATCCCTGCTTATCAACTATCCATTCTTATCAATGATTCATTCCCAACCACTAGAAGGGGTATGACAATGCCAGAATCGTTAGTACATTCATTACAACCATCGCCAATCAAGTATCACACACATGTGAAGAGAAGCCTTCTCAAATTTAGGATATTTTTCACCACCAAGAACAAGAATAAGGGATTCTAACACACCAAAAGACTCGATACAAAGATATTTCAAGGAAATCCATTTGATTCATGATGTGTACCTCTCAAGGTTGATAGCGAAAATATGCTTAGGACAAGTGAAATTAATGGTAGATAGTTGTTCGATTCCCAAACCACCAAACTTCTTAAGAGAGCATATTACAACCCAACAGATTTTATGAATGCCTTTCTTATCGTTGCCCTACCAAAGAATGGTAAATTCTCTTCCGTGGCTAGTCCCAAATCAGATAAAGGAGGAGGGTTGCGTTAGGTTGTCAACCAACATTAAAACATAGGCAAATGTTACATATGGATCTATCAAACTATTACGCTAATGCTAGGTTATTCTCTGAAAGTTTTACAAAATAACAACTGGATATGCTATAGTATAAAGAACTGAATGTTGAGCTATGAAGCAAGTACATGAGTAGAAGATAAGAGTAGATAAAGGATATTAAGGTAAATGTGCAAACATACAAGGATGAATACGATAAGAAATAAGAACATTAGAGAGAAAATGAGGAATACACCTATTAAGATAAAACTTTGAGAGACATATTTAAGGTGAAATAGATATATACTTAGGTGACAAATAAATGCCCTGATTAGGCTATGTGAGATCTTGACAAATACACACATTAATCAATGAAGAGAGAGACTAAAGAAGACTTGGTTAGCAATGATAAATCATGATAAAATTCATTTAAATATAGATAATGATATAATAGGACATCAAGCCCAATAGTGTACGAGAATCCATACAATCAACCCTACCTAGTGGGATAAAGTATTGGTTGTTGTTGTTGTTATTGATTGTTCCAGTTTGCTTACTACTTTACAAGGAATTCTTAATATATTAAACTAAATTTGCCAACCATCACCAATGTAATTAATTCCAATCTTCCTGTATAAAAGAGCACATTTGATCTCCGATCACCATCCTAAGCTTGCACCAACTAAATGAGGGGGGCATAACCATTATATTATAAGCAAGCCTATAAGAGCCATGCCCAAGTATGACAAGAAAAACTACCAGCAGGTACCCAAAGCATTATATAAACTTCATTTTGTAATAAAATAGTGCAACTAGCAAAATAAACATAAGATTTATTGACATTTACCCTCAATCTGGATACATTTTCAAAGAAATTCAAGGAATCCATTATAGTCTTTGTTGATTCAATATTTTTGTGAGAAAATATAATGAGATCACCCATAGATAATAGATGGATAATCAAAGGATCCCACATTTCCAATGACGTGTAAAGGAGCCTTTTTCAACCTCAGAATTCAACATATCAAAAAGGAAGGACACCTTGATTGATCACCCTCTACCCGAGAAATACCCAACTAGATCTTCATTCAAATTAATTGAAAACATGCCCAGAGTTACATGCTTCAATCCAACTTAGAACCTTCTTAGGGTAACCAAAATAGTGAAGCAACTGAATAAAAAAACTCACCACAAAGGACCAAATGTCGTATGAATATCAATCTTCAAGACCACCTTGGGAGTTTCGACCTTTAAATATTAAGACTACATGATTCCATGAAATAATGTAATATTATCATTTATCAACCCTTAAGATCTTGTGGTAGATCGTTGTGTCTTGCTAGTTAACTCACCTTCCGAAGGATCAAAAAGTGGTCGTGGAGGTTGACAACAAGGTAGAGGTAGTCGTGGAGGGGCAAAAACAAACCTAAATGCATTTACTACGACAAGTTTAAACACCTCAAAGATACATGCTACTCTATAGATTTCACCTGGTCATCTATCTTCAATTGCTTGTGTCACCTAGTCTGATAGAGGTTCTACTATTGCAGCTCCTTCATACAAGTACTCTTAGCTTCTTGAGCTCCAAGTGACTAGTAGTTCCTGCTAATGTCTTATCTATTTCGTGCATTTCTATTGATCTTGTTGTTTATTAGTTGACTTACTTATCTTTGAATTAATTTATCATATTTGAAGCAACTTCTATTTCTATCCAAAATTTGAGGGCAGGCAAGCTAATTGGTGTCAAGCAATTAGAAAAAAGGATCATCTGATAGGTCTCAGGAAGAACTTAGAAAACTCAAAGTGTGTTTCATAAGAAAGAAGGAAATGAGAACGAAAAAACAAAGAACCAAACAAACTTACAACAAAGATTTTCTTTTCCATTTGTTTCCTTTTATAAAAAAAAGAGAGAAGAGTGGAATCTTTTTTTAGTTATCTTTTATTCTGCTTCTTCTCTCTAATTTAGATAACTCACTTTCATAACGGAGCTCAAAAAATATAACTTTAAAAAATGTGATATCATTTTTCTTTTCAATTATTTTTTATTAATATTTTAATGTTTTCAACAAATAAAGTTTTATTTTAAAAAAAAAATCTCTCCCTCTTTCCTTCCCTCTAAGGAAGCTATAACTAGAAAAATATTTTTTGATCCTTTTCCAATGAAAATTTTCCTCTATCCTCTTTCTTTCCTCATTTACTTCTATTGAGATTAAAGAAATCTTTTAAATGAGTAAAATTTTAACTCGAGAAGAGTCATTATTCTTCAATGACTTGCCACAACATATACTCAAACTGATTCTTGAATCATTTGCACTACCTTATAGAATAAATTAAACTAAATAAATAGAATGAACACTCAAGAATACAGGATTCCCTTTTTGTCTTTTTGCTAAAAGGCAAATCTGTCAATTTTATTAACATATCTATAAATATATGCCCATTTATAATTGCTTATGGGTCTCAAATTTTGATCCCTAATTATTCAGTTTTCTTGAACTGTTTCTCTCCATCAATCTAGGAGCTCTAATAAGCGCATACAACAGAAACATGGCAATTCTTGAAGAAAAATAGCACCATTATTACGTGCATATTAATGTACTTTCTAGCCTAAAAGAAATACAGATCCTTATGACTATGTGCATACTTGAGAATCTCCTTTAATGCTCTAAGAACCTCCACATTTATTCTAACAACTCATGCTGCAAAAAATACATGGTTTAAAATCTCGTACCGTGCAAACGAAATATAGTGTTCCAATAAATTACCAAAACTCAATATTACTCGGTACCAACACAATGTGTCATATGTCATTGTCTTGATCATATATATGAGTATCATTTCAACACTCCCCATCCATTGTCATGCTAAAATTAAGATAATATTATTTTCGTTGTAGTTTTTCTGCATACAAGATAATGTTAAAATAGTAATATTTCAGATGAAAAGTACATATTGAATAATTATATAGTTGTTTATCTTTTTTTCTTCTTTTTTGTCGTTCAACCTCCAATTTACCACTGACACCATACATCGGAATGTCGGCACTATACAGAAACAATATCATTCTAACCAAATATCAAAACGCCGACATGGCTCAAGATTTTAAACCTTGAAAAATAATAGTAATATAATAAAATAAAATAATCCTAATGATTACTTGTTTAACTTTCCAACTCACTTAAACATTTTTTAAGAAGCTAGGAGATATCCAAGTTTCGGTCTTTCTTATTTGACCTTCCTACGAGTGGTATTCTTCGATCCTGATTTTAGCACTCTCATTTTTATATCCATCATTTTCAAGTATCAAAGAGATAGCAGGTGCGCATACAGTATTTGTACACTGGTAGCTTTAAACCTTGCTTATTCTTTAGAAGAGAAAACTAATGATGCAAGCGCATAATTTCTTAAAGATAATTCAACTTCAGTTCATTAGGAGTGAAGTTCTGCTTAGTCGAAACGATTATGCAAATAAAACAAAATTGGAAAAAAGACGCACTCAAATGAAATGAATCAGTTCATAGTTAAAATTTTGGTTGTCTTCATTACTACTTTGTTTAATTTTATTCTCTCTACTTTTACTATTTTTAGCAAACCTCCTCTTGCTATACCTGCATAGGAGATTTTCTAAGGAATGCAACCCTGTGACATTCTAATTGAGACATGATTCATCCTAGTGTTGTATCAAATGTTTCTTCTAAAAAGGAGATGAAGGCTGCATCATCATATCTGACCTATACCAAAATAAGCATAGCTATCAGAAGATAAAATGGATTCATGAGCAGTTGAAATACACTAGGGTAATGAAGATAAAAAATATGCATATGAGAAATTTCTTTGCAACTACTACCATAATTGAAACAACATAGCCATGTGCCATGGCAATTATTATAAGAAAGTGATAAAACAAGACTTGCCAGTGTACTTTTAGACAATGAAGTTTTATTTAATTTGGAAATTAGGAGTCATTTTTAACGTTTATAGCCACATATTTCCATTTTAAATAAGTCAATCACACTACTGTTATACTTTCTATTGTAATAAGCATGGACAATTTGCACCACAAGAAAGTATATTTCTCTCCAAATATATGCATCCAATAGAAAGACAAATACCGAGCTTTAACTTCATAAGGTTCTCTAGGAGTTTCCCATCCTTGCCCTTCACTAATTATCTGTGGAAGAGTAGGAATTACAAAGTTAGAAAGCAATTAAATAAAGAACCTTGTTGCATTATTGTTATGCATGTAGTTGAATGAGAAAAGATCATCAGATCAAGTGGCAAACAACATATACAGCAATGCCTTTCGTGGAGCACATGACAATTTTACAAAACATGAATTTTGCAAAGCCCACTCTATCCAAGTGTACTTGCTTAAAATTTTTACATGGCTTTAAGTCATCTTACACTTTGGTACCAATTATGGATTAAAATGTAAGAAAGAGAGTTTCAGTCCATCAATATTAGCTTATCTGGATTGTATTCATTGTACCTCTATTCTGCAAAAGAAGGTCATAACCACACTTCTTTTGCAAAAAGCTTTGATAGTTTTAAAATCATAGCTAAGAACTATTTTCAAATGATTCCTCCTAAGATACATCATGAAATCCAGAGAAAAAAAAAAGAATTGTTGCAAAAGCTTGGGTTGTAGCATAACTATTTGTATAATGACAGCTAAAAGAATAATTTTCCTCTCAAAATTATAAAAAAAAAAAAATACAAGAATTTAGTAGTTCATCCTGATATACTCACTGATTGAATCCTCCCAGTCCATTATCTCCTTCCACAATACCATGATCCCCATTATTTTACAGCTCGCCTAGTGTAGCCTTCAACTTGAAAGGCCAAAGGAATTAATTTGTTTCCTAAAATTGTAAACCACAGTAATTGTCCCTAAATCAATGACCTATTAGAACTCCTAGAACATGGAAATATTCATGAATAGATGCAGATCTAATCAGCTCCATAATTCATGGCCATGCACATTGAGTTATGTTTGAAAACTTCTTGCAGTGTGAAATGTTCTACACATCTGTGGACCAGCAGGAGGGCTACCTAGTTTCAAGCAGTTTGGCATCAACTGAGTATACTACCAGTTCAAGGCTACTACTATTTGTCCCTCTCCTCTCAATTCAAACCACACAAAACACCTACTAAGGCTAATTTCCATTTTGTCACAAGTCTAAAGACTTCAAAGGGAAAGGCTAGGATATCGACACTAATATATATTAATGATGGACCGAAATACCATTTCATGCTAGCTCCATTGCTTCTTCTTCTTTTTTTTTTTTCTTCTTTCTCTGTGCCTCTCCTTCCTCTGCCTCTTCCTCTTGCATTCAGCCACTTCCTCTTCTTCTTTTGCCTCTTCCACTCCACTTGGTTGGCACAAACCAGCACCAACTAATACTGACACAGGAACATCTTATTTTGGCTAGTCACTTGAACATCAATATGGAAAAAAAAATCAAAACTTTAGTTTTTAGGAAAATGGTCAAAAATGTGGATTCTCAATGACCATAATGAGATGAACATCTTGATTAATATTGAAATTATAGTTGCATTTTCAATGTGAGTCAATATCATTTTTAGAGAAATTATATTGTTCACTTGAGGTTGGCATTACAAGTCATTTTGATGAAATTTAAAATGTTTAAAATGTGAATCGTAAAGATTTTAAAAATCAGTATAACCTAAGGTCAAAGATACAATATTAAAAAAAATAATTCTATCTTATTCAAGTTAAAAAAAATAATTCTTTCCCCGGACCCCGCATGGCGGGAGCTTCGTGCACCGGGCTGCCCTTTATTCAAGATAGCTTTAAAATCTAAAAATATTAAAAATAATATAATATTTCATTTACTAGCATAATAGTATAGATGGAGTAACATGATGCTAATTCATAACAAAATATACCGCTTCATATCTTTCATTATCATTGACTTCGAGATTCCAATCTATTGAAGCTTTATAGTTAATGTAAATTGTATTAGTCCTTTTCTTCTTTTTTTAATGAATTTGGTTTAATTTCAATTATGATGGAATTAATTTAATTTCTTAATGAGATTTCCTTTTAGTTGGTTAGATTTCAATGCAATTTCTTGCTTATTTTAAAAATAGTATAAAGTTTGTATAAAATCATATAGAATAGAGCTAAATCTTCATGCTTCTTTTCACTTCAAGAATTGTATTGTTTTAAAAAATGTAATTGTAAGGTATCGTACAGTATGAATCATGAATCCTATGATTCAAACTATGCATAAGTGCATAAGAATAATTATTCATCATACACCTACCTTTTTAACTACTTTCATTGTGCTTCTTCCAAACATGTTATGTTAACTTAGGTAATTAAGAAAAACTGATAGTTTGTTAAATGTACACTTCATACGCACAACATCAACCTTAATGGATTACCATCCCAGTCACATTATCCCTTTTGATATAAGTAGGATTCCAACTCCTCACAGAAATTAGTATTTTTTTATATAAATTTTTAGATGGTATTTATTTAATTGACAAAGTTACGATAAATTGACATTACAACATGTGAATGTGATTGCTATTCAAACCTAAGTCGACCTAGGCTTGTGAGCATTGTTTTCAAACATGTACAAGCTCAAAAAGAGGGTTTAGAATCATATTAGATGAAATATAAATGGCAAAGTGCAACCAACAAAACCCAAATTATGTTGGTAGGATACAAGTTAACTATGTTGGTGGATACAAAGTGTCAGTAGGATACACATTGACATATTGGTCTAAGGAGGGACTATTGATATTCAAATTGAATTGAGATATTAAATGACACCATTCATTTGCTAAGACTCTAAAGGAATAAAAAAGAAATGAGATCGAGATTAAAAGAATCCTTCCTGGCAAGAGTATGGATCCTATGATTAAATTTTATTTTAAACTTCTTCTATTTGACTTGTTTGCTGCTAAAATCAAAGAATATAGAAATGAGACAGTCAATTAAATTAAAATCAAAATATCAATATTTAATCAAATGAAATGTTTCATCCATGGTTTGAAATCTTGTACCATGCTGGACGAAATGGTCGAAATGTATCATTCCAATAAATCACCGAAATTCGATACCATTTAGCATCAAGGTTCAAAATTTCGAGTCCTGTCGTAATTTCGGTCTTTAACAAAAGATATTATTCTAGTATCGTCTCAACGAACCAATGCATGTATGAGTGGCAACTTGGAGATTGAAGGAGAAAGGAGATGAAGCAAAGGAGACATTGTCAGTGTTGAGTGATATCGAGTTTTCATAATTTATCAGAATGATATGTTTCGACCATTTTCGCTCGACATAGTATAAGATTTAAAACCATACTCGGTGCAATACGGCACAAACAATGTCTCCTTCCTATGTTTCATCTCCTTCCTCTTTAACTCCAATCCATTACCGATATCATGTATCAAAACATCGATACGATATCAAATATATATATATATATAAATCTATATACATATATATATAATCCAGGATAAAAACAATTAAAACTATTAAAATTTGACCATATTGAATTTATTTAGGAAAATAAAAACTGATTGAGATTGTATTTATAATAATTTACAGCATAATTACAGCCCAATATCAGGATTAGAATCACTAATTTAGAGGAAAGAAATCACAGAAAAGATAGACATAAATCATCCTATAACAAGACTTGCTAAGAATAACCAAGACAGCTAGCTGGTACATATTTGCATAATTTACACCTCAGCTTTCCTAAATAATCTGTATTCTTGACACTCCCTCTCAAGCTGGTTTAAAGATATCTTCCATACCCAGCTTGCTTACTAAACATTCAAACTGTCTCTTGTGTAGCCCCTTTGTAAGTAGATCAGCTACCTGTTCAATGGTAGGGATATAGTCCACACTAATTATACGATTGTCTATTTTTTCTTTGATGAAGTGCTTGTCGACTTCCACGTGCTTTGTGCGATCATGAAGTACTGGATTGTGTGCAATCGAAATTGCTGCTCTGTTATCACAGTGCATCTTTATTGGCGTCGACTCTGATATCTTCAATTCCAATAATAGTCTCTTGATCCACAAAACTTCACATATCCCGTGAGCTAAGGCTCTAAACTCAGCCTCTGCGCTGCTTCGAGCTACCACATTTTGTTTCTTGCTACGCCAAGTGACCAAATTACCACCCACAAATGAGCAATATCCCGAAGTAGACCTTCTATCAGTTAGACTTCCTGCCCAGTCTGCGTCAGTGTAGGCTTCAACTTGTAGACGCCCCCGGGGTTTAAACAGAAGGCCTTTACTGGGTGTTCTCTTTAGATACCTTAGGGTCCGATACACAGCGTCGAAATGTTCAGACCAAGGCGAGTGCATGAATTGGCTAACTACACTTACTGGAAATGCTATATCAGGTCGAGTGTGTGATAGATAAATCAATCTCCCGACAAGTCTTTGATAGCGCTCCCTTTCCTTTACTAATTCTGCCGCTGCTGGTTGCAGTTTGACATAAGGCTCTATAGGCGTCTCAGCCGGCTTGCATCCGAGCATACCAGTTTCGGTCAGCAAGTCAAGGACATATTTTCGTTGGTTGACAAATATACCTTCCTTGGATCTTGCGAACTCCATTCCAAGAAAGTATTTTAACACTCCCAAGTCCTTGATTTCAAATTCTTTTGCAAGCTTTCCTTTAAGTTCTTCAAGTTCCTTGTAGTCACTTCCTGTTAGGATGATATCATCAACATACACAATCAGCACAGCTGTTTTACCTTCCTTTGAGTGTTTGTAAAACATGGTGTGATCAGCTTGACTTTGAACATAACCAAGTCACTTCACAGCCTTGCCAAAGCGTTCAAACCATGCCCTTGGGGACTGCTTTAGACCATACAAGGCATTCTTCAGTTTACACACCTTTCCGACGCCGAACTTTCTTTCAAAACCCGGAGGGAGACTCATAAGTACTTCTTCATCTAGATCTCCATTTAGGAAGACATTTTTAACATCCAGCTAATACAAGGGCCATTTGAGATTGACTGCAAGTGACAGAAGAACTCGAATTGAGTTAATTTTTGCGACAGGAGCAAATGTTTCCTGGTAATCTATTCCATATGTCTGCGCAAAGCCCTTTGCTACAAGCCTCGCCTTATATCTCTCTACACTCCCATCTGGTTTACTCTTTATAGTGAAGAGCCATCTGCACCCTGCTATCTTTTGATCCTTAGGTGCTTCAACAATTTCCCAAGTACCATTTTTCTTTAAGGCATTCATTTCTTCAAACACTACTAATCTCCAATCCTTGTCCTCCAATGCTTCCTGAATGTTTCTAGGTACAACAAGTTTTGAAATATTAATAGTAAATGCCTTATGTGTTTCGGATAAATGGTCATGGGTTATGTATCTGGCAATGGGATGTTTGGTACAGGTTCGGGTACCTTTTCGAAGGGCAATGGGAAGGTCAAGGTCGTGTGCTTGGTGAGACAATTGAGGTTGGACTAGAAGGCTCAAGAATAATAGGTAAAGTGGAGTTTTTATGTGAGTTAGGGAAAAGAGAGGTACCTGGAGTATCCACAGTTCCTTTGCCTGGGGCTTCCAATGAGGCTTGTGCTGGAATGGTTAATTCATCTCTACTTCTTTCAAGGACATTTCTCCTAGAATAAACCAAAGGTTCAAGGATATTTCGATTTTTTTCCATTCGAAGTATTTCCTTTTCCGATGATCGATTTCATGGTTGACAATTGTGGGTTCGGACTCCCCCATTATTTTCATTTTGGAATTCATTTTGAGATTTTGGAGGCTGATCAATAACTAAATTTGGAAGAGTTTTAGTTACAACAACAACAACAACCAAGTCTTATCCCACTAAGTGGGGTCGGTTATATGGATCCTTTTACGCCATTGAGCTCTATCTCCTATTATATCATCATTTATATTTAAATAAATTTTATCTTGTTTTATTGTTGCTAACCAAGTCTTTTTTGGTCTACCTCGCCCTCGTTTGATATGCGTATTTGTCATAGTTTCACACCGCCTAACTGGAGCATTTATCGGTCGTCTAAGTACATGTCCGTACCACCTTAAACGTGTCTCACGGAGTTTTCCCCTCAATAGATGCAACTCCAACTTTTCTCTCTAATGCTCTCATTTCTTATTCTGTCCATCTTCGTATGTCCACACATCCATCTTAACATCCCTCATCTAGGCAAACTATACCTCTTTTGCTCATGTGCTCGAGTCATAGCCCAACATTCAGCGCCATATAACATGGCAGGTCTAATTGCCGTTTTATAGAACTTTCCTTTAAGTTTTAGAGGCACTTTACGATCACATAAAACATCTGATGCTCTCCTCCACTTCAACCATCCTGTTTGTATTCTATGTAAGACATCTCTCTCAATCCCTCCATCGGCTTGCAAAAATGATCCTAAATATTTAAAACTCTCAGTTCCAGACAACTCATCATCTCCTATTTTAATACTTGTCTCATTACGTTCAATATTGCTAAACTTAAATTCCATATATTCTGTCTTTACTCTACTAAGCCTAAAACCTTTCTCTTTCTAGTGTTTCTCGCCCAAGATTCTAATTTAGCATTTTGGAAGAGTTTTAGTTATTTCCCAAAAATTCAATTCCCTTAGATTCTCCCCTGAATCAAATTTTTGGTAAAATATGGTTTGGTTTCCATGAAAGTGGCATCCATTGTTACAACGAAACGTTTTTTGAGAGGATTAAAGAATTTGTAGCCTTTGCGATTTGCAGCATAGCCCAAAAAAACACATTTTTTGCCTAGGATCTAATTTTGACCGTGATCTCTTAGGTATGTGTACATAAGCAGTGCAACCAAAGATTTTAGAGGTAAATTTAAATTGATTGAGAATTCAAGGAAGTACTTTTTCAGACATTGCAGTGGAGTGATGTATTTTAAAACTCTAGTAGGCATCCTATTAATCAAATAAGTTGCTGTTAAAATTGCATCTCCCCACAAGTATTTTGGAATATTCATGTAAAACATTATAGCCCTAGCAACTTCAAGTAAATGCCTATTTTTTCTTTCAGAAACTCCATTTTGTTCTGGAGTATCAGGGCAAGTTGATTGATGTAAGATGCCTTTTTGTCTCAAAAAAGTTTCTACAGATTGATTGAAATATTCTGTGCCATTATCTGTTCTCAAAATGCTTATTTTTGTTTGAAACT
>NC_133876.1:5956552-6017529 GCF_044706935.1 Curcuma longa | reverse complement strand
ATCCAAAGTGGAAAATGTTGGTGTGGAGACACCAGATGATCGAACCTTGATTTTGATGATGACACGAGGTTCAAGTTAAGTGTTTGTTGTGTACTGACAAGTTTATCTAGTGTGCAGGGAACACAGGAAAGTCCTAGTTGAGGCTAGGCAAAGTAAGTCCTAGTTGCGACTAGACAAAGGCAAGTCCTAGTTTGGAGGATCAAGTAAAAGTTTTGGCAAGGTAAAGTGCATTAGGTGCAAGTCCAGACAGGTCAAGAGGACCGTGAAGCATGATAGAAATTCAGGCGGTCAGATGGATCGGTAGCCTAGCAGCAAATCCTGGTGGCCGAGGATCATGGCTAAGTGGGAAGTCCAACAAGTTTGATGGACTTGTTGACAAATCAGGTAAATTCTCCTGAGTGGAGTGGGTAAGGGCGCGTTTTCGGAGTAAAACAGTAGGCGTCAGTCTAACCCAGGGTTTCACTGGAAACCTAAAACTAAGACCACTTAATAGTTCAAAAATTGTTAATCCAATTCTGTTACTTTGGTTTTTGGACTAACTTATAATGCAGATTGGAGAGACGAAAATTTTGACTCCGAGTGACTCTATCCAGAATCCAGGTGATCAGACGGTCCAAGTGCTTAGAACGTGAATCCAGGCGACTCGAGTTCGGATAATCACAACGGAAGTCAAAGTTCATTCAGAACCTCCACGTCAGCACTGAGTCGACTAGAAGGGGAATCCAAGCGGCTCGAAGTGTCGAGTCAGCAACGTCGATGGTGAATTGGCAGACGTCGTGGAGGCGCCTGGAAGGGGAATCTAGGCGCTTGGAAAGCCTTATAAAAGAGCTTCAACAATAGGCTTCCAAACATCAATTGAAAGCATTTTATAGCAACCCGACGGCAGTCTGCGCACGAAGGATCACCCTAGAAGCCATTGTAACTTCGGAGTTTGCACTGCAAGCTTCATCTTATTCTTTGGTTTGGGTAACGATTTATTTTATGTACTTAATAGTTACGATAAAGTTTTTATCGTGATTATATTTTGTAAATCGTTACAACTCTCTGTAAGGAAGGAGTTAATTAGTGGATTATCCATACCTAAACGATCAAAAATCGTGGGTCTTGGAGTAGCAGTCTGTGGCTGTGAACCAAGTAAAAAAAAGATTTTGTGTTCTTATGTCGTGATTCTTTTATTTCCGTTACAACATTCTCTAATTCACAAATGAACGAAATATTCAACGAGTTTACGAAAATTGGGAAAATGCTAAAAAGATAGCGCTATTCACCCCCTCTAGTGCTCTCTACGATCCTACAATTGGTATCAGAACGGAGTGCTCGAATTCAGTGCAACCATTGGTCAAGCAAGTTTTTTAAAATTATTTTTTAGATTTTTTTTAAATTTTTTTTAAATTTTATTTTATTTTTTCTCCTGCACTACTAATCCAATATCAAGTCTTAGAATAAATTTTTTTTTGTCTTTCTATGTGCTAGACACATGGCCCACCAGAAAGGTTTTAGCACTACAAGGCCACCTTTGTTCTCCGAGGAAGACTTCATCTATTGGAAAGGTAGAATGGAGTACTACCTGAAGACACAAGTGGAGATGGGGATAGTCATCCAGATGAGATTTACAATCCCAACTGATAATGACGACCTACCACAGTCTTGCAACAAATGGGATGCGGCCATGAGAAAGAAAATTGAGGTAGACGCAAAGGCAACCCAGACTCTGCAATGCGAGTTGACCAAGGAGGAGCTGAATCGAATTGGGCCCTTGATAAGTGCAAAAGACTTATGGAACAAGCTAATTGAACTGCACGAAGGCACCTCAAACACGAAAGCCAACAAGAGAGACCTGTTAATGAACAAACTTTACAACATCTGTATGATGGACGGAGAGTTGGCGAGTGCGCTACAAGTCAGAATACAAGACATCCTGAACGGTCTTCATGCAATCGGACAACTGGTAGAAAATCGGGACATAATAAGATACGCGTTGAAAGCGTTCTCGAGGAACACTTTGCGGGCATCTATGGTGGATGCTTACAAGGTCTCCAGGGACCTTTCAAAAGTTAAATTAAATGAAATATTTTTAGAATTTGAGTTGCATGAACAAACTAACACTGAAGTGGAAGAGAAAGGTATAGTTCTTTTTGCAGGTACAACCAAGGAAAAGAAGTCCAAAAAGGTGACCGAAGAATCTGACTCATCAGACTTCGAGAGCAACGACGAGGTCTCAACGGAGTTGGTAAACTTAGTCAGCAAGATGATTTAAAAGAAGCGCGGAATCAAAAAGTCGGAGGTGAAGAAATTAGTACAAAAGACAAACATCAACGCATCTTCAACCGACAAAGCGGATCTTAAATGTTTCGGGTGCAACAAGAAAGACCATTTTAAAGCTGAGTACCTAAATCAGAAGAAGAAATAGAGATCCAAGAAGAAGGCGTTGAAGGCCACATGGGACGAATCGTCGTTAGAGGACTCGGACGAAGAACCTACGATAAGTTTCCTTGCACTTCCAACAAGGGACGAATCAACGGAGATCGATAGCGAGTCGGACATAGACTCAAGTACAAGCCACAGATCTACATCCATTTTCGAAGGTTCCCACACCGCTATGTATTGAAAAGATGTATTCTATAATTATTAGTTTAACAAAGAAATTGGCTAAGTATGATGCCTTAGTTGAATCGCTCCAAGAGGAGATAGCTCTCCTCAAAGAGAAAGTCAACTCTGGGTCGTCAATTGAAGTCACTTAAATTGAGGATTCGACTTTAAAACGAAGCCGAGCTTCAACTTGAGAATTTAAGAAAATTCTCAATTGTGAACCGAGCTCGAGCTTCAAGTTGACTGGCTAAGTCCTTAAGAAGATCGCTTGAAAAATTCATCTCAGGATCTAAGTTTCTTGACATGATATTTAAAAATCAAAAGGTTGGATACAATCGATCGAGTATTGGACACAAATCGAAAAATAGAGTATTCATGACATTACTACACATACCAAAGAAATATAGAGTCCAAACATGGGTTTCAAAGTCCAAACTGACAAATCCAATTGGAACGAACCAATTCTGGGTCCCCAAGCATCAAATACATTATTTGATCAGACTCAACAAGGGTCATGATTCAGGGGATCCAAAACCTTAACTAAATGAATTGTTTGCATTTTTTATTTTTTTATTTTTATTTCTTTTCTGCATTAGAATAACCTAGGCTAGGTAAGGATAAATATTTGATTAATTCTTGCCCAACATAGTATCAGGGTGGGGCGAAATGATAGTATATTAGGGAGACTCAGTTTAAGTAGTCAAGTGTGGTAAAAAATACCTTGGTCTGCTTAGTCAGATCGAACTAGTCCAAGCTACCCCAACACATCCTAGACTAGTTAGACCAATGTTTCTCTCTAGACAAGCTAAGCTTATAATTTCTTGAATCAGCTTTGTCTTAGAAAGTGGTCGTTGTTCTGATACTCAAGAAGGTCTCTGTCTCGCCACGACCTAGAAACTGATTATTGAAATGTATATTTTGAAAGTCAAATGGTTAAATTTGAATCTAACTAAGATTAATCAAATTATAGATACCTAAAAATTAATTAGAAAGATAAAATTGAAAAACCATCTCATAAAATCAATGATAATTAAAACACAATTAATATTAATTAAATTAATTTTATCTGAATTAATGTTAATTAAATTAATTTCACCTTAATTAATTTATCTTAATCAAAATTAATTAAATTAACTTTATCATAATCAATATTAATTAAATTAACTTTACCTTAATCAATGTTAATTAAATTAATTTTATCTTAAATTAATTTTACCTTAATCAATGTTAATTAAGTTAATTTTACCTTAATCAATATTAATTAAATTAATTCTACCTTAATAATGTTAATTAAATTAATTTTATCTTAATTAATATTAATTAAATTAACTTTACCTTAATCAATTTAATTAAATTAATTATTATCAATTTAATATTAATCAAATTTTAACCAACTTTAACCAAATTACCAAATTAATCTTAACTAAAATTAATTACCTTAACTATGTTAACCAAATAACATTTTATCTTAAATTTACCTTAACAATAATCAATCAAAACCTAAGTTAAAACATAATCAATTAAATCCAACCCAAAATACCCGAAACGGATCCGAAAAGCCCAGCCCAACCAAATTTAGGCGCTTGAAAATCAAAATCTAGGCACCTCGAACTGAAAAATCAAAAATTGATCGTTGTTTTCACATACGCACCCGATTTTTTGACTCTAATCGACTGGAACCAACATCCAGGCACCTCACACCGCTTCTTTCCAAGTGCCTCGATTCATCTTCCAGGCGCCTGGAACGCATTTATAAAAACAATTGCGGCCCCACATGGTTTTACCACACGAAATCACCTTTCTACCCCTGTTTCGCGGTGCTGACAACGCTCTAGGTCGTTATGTCTATTATTATACTGCTAAGATTCTTAGGTAATCTCCTAAAAACACTCCTAAATTAATTAATTTTATTTTTAGTAATTAAAATTGTAATTTTTTATGCTTTAGGATTAAGAAAAGAGGTCATGAAGCTGGCCCCTCTAGGACACCCAGTTCTAACCCCAAGTTCCCTACAGAGAAACTTAGGATTAGGTTTAATTCATTATCTTTCATTCCATTGCACTCTAGGTATATCTGTTGGATATTTTTTGCACGCTCATGCATTTCGTCGGTGGAGGTCATAGAGCATTATGACCTTCATTAACTAGTTTATTGTACTAGCCCGGTTAACATGAATCTGTATGCCGAGCTGTACAATAACCTAGTTCAGGTCGATGACCTGACCTACTCCACCCGAGTTATGAGAGGGACATTACCATCTCACTCGCCATAATTAATAGTTTTCTAGGGCTATGTCCATCCCAGTGTCCATTTACATGTTATCCACTCAGGGATGTACCTTTTTGGGATCCCTACTCTCACATTACCTTAAGGGTCCATTTACTTGGGAGCGCGGAAAGGAAAATTGAGGAAAGTTTTCCTCAGTATTCATTCATTCGTTGTTTACTTTTCAAAAATTTGACGAAGGAAGGGAAAGATAATCCATCAGCAGATCAATTTTTTACCAAAATCAATCTCCTCCAAATCGGACGGAAAGCGAAGGATGGAAAATAAAATGACACAAATATCCTTCCTCGCTTTCCGCCGAATCTTCTTCGTCGTCGCCGTCTTCACACGGTTCGATTCTTTCTACCTACTCGTCGATGATTCTCCGACCAAAGTCTCCGATTCCCCATTAGCCACAATAAACTCCTGCTCCTCCAGCAGCCACTCACAGATCCCCTCGTCGTCGTCCCACGGCAAGCAGCCGCTGCCGGCAGTGGGGTCGTCGTGCTCACTGGTCGGGAACTGCCACATGTCGCCCAAGAGCGCCGAAATGTTGTCCTCCCCCCATAAGGAGCTCAACAACGCTTCTGCGTTGCCGGAGTCGTTGGAGCTTGCCTCCGCCAAGCCTTCCTGCAGCTCGTGAGACTGCATCTGGTCGTCGGACCTGGACTCGGCCGTCACAGCGTGATCGAGCGGCCGATGAGCGACCACAACCCCTTCTTCACTCGCAGCTTGTTGCAGCATGACCGCCTCCCCATCTTCTCCAGAGACCAGTGGGAATTCAACCCAGAGCCACCGAGCTAAGCCCTTATATTCGGAGCGCCCACCGACCGCCTCCGCCTCACCTAGCCCAAGCATCGTATAGTCGAGAAGAACCCGGCAACTGCAATCGAAGATGCAACACCATCTCCGGCGTTGGCCTTCTCCCACGCATCCAGAAGTTCTTGAGCCTTCTCCGGCTACCCAACGGAGCAGTAGGGTATTTTAGACATAGTGATGAATTTTATTCATCCATCCTTCATCAAAATAAACAAGCATGAGAGGGGGCAGGGGATCGGTAGATTTCCTTTCTCCTCTCCTAGAGATTTATTTTCCCTAAAGATTCCTTTCTTTTCTTCATCCGCTTTATCAAGTAAACAGGGCCTAAACCTCATGCATATATATTTTTTTGAGGAAGAGTGGGTTTCTATTGCGATTTAGTTCTCCCTCAGACTTAGGATACATGACTATGTTCTGTATAGGATGTTAGTTACATGCATTCTACCCCTGACTACCAGGGGCATCGCCATGATGCGACTATTCCATACATTCTTACTTTATGCATTGATACACAGACTTGATGTAGATATTGGTCTTTATATGTTTAATGCCATCATTTTCTCATCTTCAATTACCACTAGCAGGAGGGTTCATATGCCCTACTATCATATTTTGACTGCATTATTAGCATCACTAGGATCTGATGTCACCGATGGTGATATCAAACCACCTAATGAATATGACATACTAGGAGTTAGAAACTATGCATTAGCTGGGGTCAGTGTAGATGATGATGGGGTATTATCCTGGAGACGAGGGGTCCAACCCCAGCCACCACCACCACCATCAGCGACTGTCGACATGGATGACGACGAGTTCGATTTAGAGGAGTTGCTTCAACTTCCTCCACCTCCACCTCCACTGACTACTGATCAACGACTGACCCGACTTGAGGAGACCATCCAGGGTTTTCGGCTGATGGTGCTCAGTCGACTTGATACTCAGGATGCGAGGATGCTAGCCCAACATGCCGACTTGTTATACAGACAGACTCAGTTGATGAATATACTTAAGGGCTTAGAGCATGGGTCATCCACCACCCCACCACCCCCGTAGACATATTATTGATAGACATATTTAGACATTATTGACTAGTTTTACATTACATTATATGCACATTTTAGTATTATCATCTGAGTTTACTTATTTGCATTTTAGTCCTTAAATATTCTAACTATGCTTGGTAAAATAAGAAAAAATTTAATTTTTTTCAAAAACTCATATTTTTTCCAATCTACTATTATATAGTTTTTCAAAATATTTTAAAAAGCCTATTTTTTTCTTTTTGAAAAACTTATTTTTCAAAGTTTTGATTTCAAAGCAAAGAAAGGAATGATTTAGCCTTAGACTAGAATCTTCCCCCTAGAAAGCATGTACCTATAGATCTAGGTGAAGCATCTCACAAAGCACACTAGTTAACTTGTTTGTGATTGTGAAACTTAGAATGGTGTGAGATGCATATGATTCTAGCCTGAGTCTCAGATGTTTATATCAGTGCATCGAACCTTACTTGGGCTTTAAACAAAAATATTGAATCAAGTTAAGTGTTCCTAAGCATAAGCTAAATGAAATGATACACTTAAACTTGACTAACTGGGTCAAGCTACTACTGTTTAGTAGTTAGCTAAAACCTAAGTTGGACACTCACCCCTCGGATATATTTTTTTGTCTAAGTATTTTAGTTATTTATAACATGTTTGGACTCAAACCCATTATTTATTTTGATTATGTCAAAGGGAAAGAGAAATATGAGATTTTAAGTTCTTCAAAATTCAAAATTTTTTTAAGTTCAAAATTTCTTAAGAAATTTAACGTTACTTTTTAAAATTCAAAAATGATTTTTGAACTTATGTTTTCAAATTCAGATATTTTGAAAAAGTTTAAAATTATTTCAAAGACTATCAAAAATAATTTTTCAAAATAGTTTTTAAGGACTTGAATGGTTTTGTATCAACCTGATCAAAATCAAACCATGTCAAGTTCAGGGGGAGCGAATAAAAGTTTTTTTTAAACTTTGATTGTTTCAAAATAAGTATGAATTCAGGGGAGTCCTGAAAGCAGGGGGAGATAGTCATTTCACAATCATGCTATTGCACATTAAATAAATATTGAATTGAATGTTGATCATAAGTTAAATTCTTAATTATTATAAGTTGTTTTCTTAATTTGAAACTCGGATTGTCATAATCAAAAAGGGGAGATTGTTGGTGCAGGAGCACCAGATGATCGAACCTTGATTTTGATGATGACACGAGGTTCAAGTTAAGTGTGTGTTGTGTACTGACAAGCTTATCTAGTGTGTAGGGAGCACAGGAAAGTCCTAGTTGAGGCTAGGCAAAGTAAGTCCTAGTTGAGGCTAGACAAAGTAAGTCATAGTTGAGGCTAGGCAAAGGCAAGTCCTAGTTTGGAGGATCAGGCAGAAGTCTTAGCAAGATCAAGTGCACCAGGTGCAAGTCCAGGTAGGTCAGGAGGACCGGTTGCATGGCAGAAATCCAGGCAGGTTAGGAGGACCGGATGCGTGGTGGAAGTCTAGGCGGTCAGGTGGACCGGTAGGCCTAGCAGCAAATCCTGGGGGCCGAGGATCATGGCTAAGCGGGAAGTCCAACAAGTATGGAGGACTTGTTGGCAAATCAGGTAAATTCTCCCTGAGTGGAGTGGGTAAGGGCGCGTTCCCAGAGTGGAACAATAGGCGTCGATCTAACCCAGGGTTTCACTAGAAACCCAAAGTTAAGACCACTTAACAGTTCAAAAATTGTTAATCCTATTTCTGCAACTTTGGTTTTTGCACTAACTTGTAATGCAAGATTGGAGAGGCGAGTACTTTGATTCCAGACGACTCTATCCGGAATCCAAGCGACTGATGTCCAGGCGCCCGGATTGTGAATCCAGGCGTCAAACCAAGCCAAGCGATGAGGTGGCATTGCCCAGTGGTCGGGACACCTCTTCCAAGCGACTGGATCGGTTCCAGATGCCTGGGTTTGGATAATCAGCGGTGGTCAAAGTTCATCTGAAACCTCCACGTCAGCATGGAGTCGACTGGAAGGGGAATCCAGGCGACTGAAAGTGCTAAGTTCGGAGCGTCAATGGCAGATCGACGGACGTTGTGGAGGCGCCTGGAAAGGGATTCCAGGCGCCCAGAAAGCCTTATAAAAGAACTTCGACAGAAGGCTTCAGAACATCAATTCAAGTGCATTCCATAGCAACCGACAGTAGTCTACAAACAAAGGATCAACCCTAGAAGCCATCGTAACGTTGGAGTTCTGCACCGCAAGTCTTCATCTCAATCTCCAATGATTTGGTAACGATTTACTTGTATGCTTTTAATTAAAGTACGATAAAGTTGTTATCGTATTGATATTTTGTAAATCGTTACAACTCCTCATTGTAAGGAAGGAGTTAATTAGTGGATTGCTCATACGTAAACGATCAAAGATCGTGGGCCTTGGAGTAGCAGTCTGTGGCTGTGAACCAAGTAAAAAAAACTAGTGTCTTTTGTGCTTTGTGTGTTTTTGCAATTGTTATTTCCGTTGCAACGTTATCTTTGATTTGAACGAACGCATAATCGACAAGTTTATAAAAACCAGGAAAATGCTACAAGATAGCGCTATTCAGCCTCTCCCCCCTCTAGCGCTCTCTTCGGGATCCTACAGTCACTATATGCTTCAAATTATACCTACGAATTTTTCATTCCGTCACTATAGGTTTTAGTGACAGAACTAAAAACCGTCACAAATAATGACTACATAGTTACCCACAACCTTTTTTCCGTGGGTATAGCATCTAGCCACATGATATTTTTTCTGTGGGTATAGATTATAACCACCAATTTTATTATAAATAATTAAAATTTAAAATTCAATTTATATATTTAAATTTATATCACAATAGCAATCACTTAAAAAAAGACTCCAATTATATTAAAATCAAATCATATCCTAAAATTATAAATATCAATATTACAAATGAAATCATGAAAATCTAAAAAAAGTACATAACATGTTATGCCCCAAGTACATATATATGGTGCATACAAAATACAATGCCAAAATATGATAGACGTAAATCACCAACAATCAACAAGATGAGCACCTTCACTTCTAGTTATCACCTGCAAATTAAATTATAATGAAACATTAATATAAGTGAATGTATTTAACAAAATTAACTTCAATCTTAATGAAAATAATCAAATTAAATACCTACTATCTTCATAATCTTCATGAACTTTGAGATCCTGAATTGTTTTGATCATTTGGCTTACTTGAAGCATCAGGAACCTATAAAAAAATATACAAAAGTAAAGTATGAGACTCATAATTCCTAGTTGCACTATTCACATCATCATGGAAGAATTTATACTTGAAGAGTAAAGTAGTTAGAAGGTAGGCAATATGCAAAAGTCAAGAGGAGAAGCGTTGACTACGAATAAAACGAAAGTGAAGTTATTGGCTAATTCTCTTAATTAGTACTAAAACTAATTAAACTAACAATCAAAACTAATATTATTTAGATAAGTTAAATTTATACTGCATGTAGAACAAATTTTTCAAACAAAATATAAAAGAAATTTATCTGATATTAGCATACCTGTTCAGCTGCAAGTTGTAGGATGTTTTGCACAGCTTCTTCTGGCAAATGATTTTGCATTAATTTCAACACATTTGTCAACAATCCCTTAATCTGCGCAACTTCTTGATGTAAATCTGCATCTGTAGATGATGAAGCTTTTGCCTTTTTTGCAGGTGGAATCTTCCCCAAACAACGCACACGTCCTTTCTTTTCATTTTCAGGTCCTTGTACTTTTGCAAGCAAGTCATCCTTCCAAAATGTGGAACCTTGTTTGCTTTGAGATGCTTGCGATGTCTCACCCTCGGATACGTGCTTTTTAATTTCATCCTGAAACACCATTTATATAAAAAAGAAGTCATAATTATAATAATGTGACATATATACAACAAAGTAAAAAATCAACAAAATAATTATAGATGTTCAGGCAAAACATATATAATGAAATCTTACAATAACATCAGCAGCTTTGTCATTGACAATTGTTCCATTCTTACGAGTTCGAGTATCAATATATATCACATGACGTTCAGGCAACACTCCTTTGTTTTTCTTTTTCTAAAACCAAATAAATTGTGAGTTTCACATAAAAATATATAATTCAATAACAATGAATGCAAACATACCTTCTCATCAATCACTACTGGAAGACTTTTTGTACCCATACAATGGGTATCTTCAAGTTTAGCACGATTTTGCTTATTAATTCCACTTATTTTCTGTACAAAGCAAGAATTCATAAGGAAGAAATGTCTCATATTTGTATAATGTTATATAAAATATATATATATGTAAAACAACTTACTTGCCCTTCTTCTGAAAACCAATGATGAACTAAAGCACGATATTGACCTGGATCAACTCGATCATCAATTAATGTAGAAGCAATTTCTTCTTCAGTCTTACTGGGGTCAAATGCTCTCTTTAAATCATGCTTCCATTGTCTCCATTTGTCATTCATCTCGGATTTCAACATCTCCCTTGTAGCATCATTTATAGGAGGGACGAACTCAAATTTACCCTATACAATAAAAATTGTTAAACAAAAAATATGAATATAAATTTAATCATAACATAAATTATGAATGCATAGGTAAAAGAAAAATAGCAATCATGAAACCTCTATTAATTTAAGCATCTCCTCTTTTTTATTCTTTGGCATCAATTTCCAACTTGTATAATTGATTGGAGATGGAGGGAAAATTGTTTCTAGCTGGCAAAGTATCTCAACAACTTGATACTCCAATAGCGTAAGAGAATCCACATTCAGCACCTTTGAACATATTTGTCTAAAGAAATTGCAAAGATTAATTAAAACTGATGTGACTTTATCTGGTAAAGAACCTCTTAATGCAATTGGAAGAAGTTGTTGCATTAACACGTGACAGTCATAACTTTTTAACCCAAATATCTTGTGTTGCTTTACTTGCACACAACGTGGAATGTTTGACGAGCATTCATCTGGAGCTTTTACATTCTTTAGAACACTCAAGAAAGCTTCCTTTTCCTTTGTAGTCATCTGATAACATGCCCTGGGTAAAATCACCCTAGTACTGTTAGGATGTGATTGAGGATGAAGCACACTTCGAATACCAAATTCTACAAGATCTTTCCGTGCCTTATAATTATCCTTTGATTTCCCTGCTTGATTTAACAATGTACCAAGTATGTTATCACAAACATTTTTCTCAATATGCATCACATCAAGGTTATGACGCAATACATTATGTTGCCAATAAGGCAACTCTTCTTTTTCAAAGGTTGGGGCTCACCCATATCTCCCTCACCATCTTCTAGCTCTATCTCAAAACTGAATTGCCATCAAGAATTGTAGGTTGATCTCTGAATTCCTGTGTTCCATCGAAGTCTTTTTTATTAAGCCTCCACTTGTGATCAAAGGCCAACCATCGACGATGACACATGTAGCAATATTTTCTACCATGGTGTAACCACTTTGATGCTATTTTGAAAACCACAACATGGGCAAGCATATTGACCTTTAGTACTCCACCCAGATAGGTTAGCATATGCTGGGAAGTCATTAAAAGATTGTGCAAGGAATTAGGATGACAGGCTAAGTGCTATGGTTGTAGTAATACTTATAGTTTTAAAAGGATTGAACCCATCAAGAAGTTAAGCCTAATCGAACATTATGAGGATATCAGATGAAAATGTTGGACACTGAGCATCAAATTCAATCCAAGAAAGAGAGTTGACTGGACACATAAGAGAATCATCCTTTGTTCTACCCTCTAAATGTCATCTCATCAACTCAGCAGTTTTAGAGGATTTGAATAGCCTTTGTAGTCTTGGCTTTAATGGAAACCATCAAAGGATCTTTGTCGGTACTTTCTTCAGCTTATTATTTGCTGGCATTTCCTCATTTTTTGATTTCTACCTTGACTCACCACACTTTGGACATACTTCATCTTTGCTATAGTTGTCCCAAAAATTACACAGTCATTAAGACAAACATGAATCTTCTCATATCCTAAACCCAATCATAAAATTATCTTCTTCATCTCATAGTATGACTCGAGCAAGACATTTCTTTAGGGTAAAGCATCTCTCAATAATTTCAATAACATAGAGATTGATTTGTCACTCCAACTATAAAGACACTTTAAGTGGTATAAATGCATCATAAAAGATAACTTGGTAAACTTCTTACAATTTGGGTAAAGCATTTGTTCATTCTCTTTAAGCAATTGATAAAACTTGTCAGCATTTTCTTCTTGTTGCGGGTTCCTTTCTTCATTATTGTCGTGGGTTTCTTCTTCCATAGGATGCATTGCAAAAGCATCTTCAAGTAATCCTTCCATGTCATGCTCCATTTCTCTAGGCTCTCCAAACGATCTATTTATAGGTATAATAGGCCTTTCACCATGGAAAATCCACTGTCTATACCCTCGAAGAAACCCTCGGTGTGGATTAATTAGATGCAAATAGACACTAGTTCTACTATGAAGGTGAGTGTTGGCACACTTTTTGCAAGGACAAAAGATTTTTCCATCAGCTTCTAAATTTTGAAATGCGAATTCAAGAAACTCATTAACCCCCCGAATGTATTCTTCTATTTTTTTAGTTGGATCACTCATCCAATCTTTAGAATCCATCGAAGTGCTACAATTCAAGATATGTAAAGAAGAAAATGAATAAATAGTAATGAGAACTAGAAGCGCAAATGCTCATGTTTCTTATATATATATATATATATATATATATATATATATATATATATATATACGGAATTGCTATGCTGAGCGCCGATTTCCTGAGCGCCCGTAAGCGCTTCCATCCCGGCCATTCATCCGATGGCGCGCTCAATCTCAGCCGTCCAAAAAATCACGATTGCACAGTGTTTCTCCTCGGACCTCCGCCGCTTCCCGCCGCCCGTTCATCGCCGTCCGATCACCGTCGGCCGTCGGACCGGGCCCATTGGAACCGCAACTCGTCGGCGGTCCGGCGGTGGCCGGATTTCGGCCGCGATTTGGCCTGAATCTGGCCGGATTTCGGCCGGAATCGGCCAATAGACACTGTTGGCCGATTCCGGCCGAAATCGGCCAGATTTCGGCCAAATCACGGTCGGAGACTGGCCGCGGTCGATGCGCCGGCGCCGGGCGCGTCGACCGCGGCCGATCTCCGGCCGCGATTCGGCCGGAATCCGGCCGAATTCCAGGCGACAGCGGCGCCAGCCACTGCTGCCGTGTTTCGGCCAGAATTCCGACCGGATTCCGGCCCAAATCCGGCCGAAATTCGATGCCGGGATGTGCGCCGTCGAGTTGCGGTTCCAACGGATCCGGTCCGACGGCCGGCGGTGGTCGGACGGCGATGATCGGGCGGCGGAAGCGCGCAAACGTCAGAGGAGTCGCGCACGGGGCGCGTAAGAACCCGTCGCTCAGGATAGCAAATCTCTAAATATATATATAGGTTAAGATGCAAAACTATTTCCTCTTAATCTTCTATTTTCTCCAATGCACACAAACACTTATTTACCCCTTCTCAAATTCAACGTATCTGTCTTACAAGACAACTTGTTTAACTAAAACAAAATATCATGTAATGCAAAAAATAAGCAATGAAGAATATATTATTGTGATGTAAAAAATTAATATTTTTTCACTGTAAAAACTTGATCATCAAATTTAGGGTTAAGAACTCTATTTTTCACTGAATAGTTGGAGTTAGGTTTTCTTGCTTAAACTGTAAAGTATGATCAGTTAAATCCTAATTAAGGTCCTTTAGTTTTCTTGATTCAATAGCAAAGTTTAGTAGTTAATTTCATGCTAAATATAAAATAATAATCAGATGTGTATGTGTGTGTGTATATATATATACAAGTAAAATATGACACTCCTTAAGTAATGAGGATGCATCCTACCACTCCAGTATTGCTTACCAATAAGGTTGCCCCATGTTAGAAATATAGAACTAGTAAAATTTACCTTTGCTAGGAAGTAGGATATTAACAATCAAAATAATTGATAAGAGTAAAAGATACGAAAGGGATAACTATACCAAAGTAGGTTCAGAATAATTTTATGTTGAAAGTTGATGGACACAGATGAAATTAATTATTGCAGAGTTAAGAGGAAGCCTTTATATGAATTTATATAGATTGCTGAAGTGCGCCAAAATCAAGAAATGTGTTGCATTTACCTCTGCTATACCTTCTTTGACTTTAAACTCTTTCCCGCGGACGCATATTAATATTGAATCTTTCTCGTCCCAGTCCTTACGTCGCTATCACTCGTTCACATCGTTGCACTCGTACCTTCCTGCACTACTAGAGAGAGAAAGCTTGGCACAGACAAGACAACCCTAGCTTTCCCATTAAGAGATGGGTTCTTCACTCCGCCTTATATGGTGGAAAGAAAGAACCCATGGAATGGCCTATGATGGGGAACCTTCACTCCAGCATTGCCTTTCATTAGGTAAGTTCGAGGAAGGGATAGCTATAACGCTCAGTTTACTTGGAGGAGTGGATGATGGAGGGATGACATAAACCTAGGGATGACACAAACCTAGGAAAAAGGAATGGAAGGTGAATAAAATCCATCCTATAATTGTTTTGTTTACCTCAAGTAAGGAAGGAAAATAAAATTTATCTTTATTGTCTAAAATATCCCTATCCAAAATACCCGTAAAGAATACCTCCTCTTTCTTCTTATTCCTCGCGTCGAAGCCACCCTCTGAATAGCGGCGCTGACACGGAATAAGACGTCGGCGGCGGGTGGTCTTCTTCCTCGCGTCGAAGCCACCTTCTTCTTCCTCGCGTCGAAGCCACCCTCTGCAAAGGGCGTCGGCGACCAAAGCTTCTGCGAAGCCGCGGCGGGTGGTCGACGCTGCTGCAAAGGGCGTCGGCGACCAGAGCTTCTGCGAAGCCGGCGGCGGGTGGTCGACGCTGCTGCAAAGGGCTCTTCCGGACTCTCGCTTCGTCCGATTCTCCACTTGCGCACGGCCCGGAAGAGAGAGACAGAGGACATCCTCTCTCTCTCTCTCTCTGGGGTCGCCATGGCAGTCGCCGCCTTAGTTCGCAGCCAGCTCCGGCGCCAACTGCACCTTCGCGCCTTCTCCTCTTCTTCGGCGTCGTCTATCCTCAACCCTTCCGATCCTTCCGCCGTGCTCACCAGCTAACAAACAGAAGTCTCACGCCGCCCTCCGCCTCCTCAAGTCCGAAACTAATCCCTCGCGCATAGTGGATCGGATATCTGCTGTGCTCCGCCCGATTTGGAGCAGGACGAAGCGAGAGCCCGGAAGAGAGAGACAGAGGACATTTATGTCATTTTTATTTCCATCTTTTGCTTTCCGCCCGATTTGGAAGGAACCAATTTTGGCAGAAAACTCATCAACAGATGGATTAGTTTTCTCTCATCTCATAAAAATTTAAAAAAGTAAACAGTGGATGCATGCATGCAAAGGAAAACTTTCCTCAGTTTCCCTTTCCGCACCTCCAAGTAAACTGGGCATAAGAGTCAGTCGGAAAGGCTCAATCAACTAGCTATTAGAATGGAATGAAAGAAGTTACTTAAGCAGAGGAGTTAAATTGTCCTAATATAGTAGTAAATTGAGGAGTTAAATTGCATAGCAGAGTCGATTGAATTAGTCATAAATAGCCTTTGAGGCTATTTATCTCCCTCTACATGATGGGGTTTCCTTGGGATCGAGGAGTGAAATTGCTACGCAGAGGAGTTAAATTGCATAGCAGATGAGTTAAATTGGATAGTAGAGTCAATTGGATTAGTCGTAAATAGCCTTTGGGGCTATTTATCTCCTCTGCTACGCAGAGGAGTTAAATTGCATAGCAGAGTCGATTGGGCGCACAGTGTTGTGCCAATGGAGATACTTTCCATCCTTTTAAACCCATGATCTTTCCCATGTGTTTTAGATGTGAGACTATGTTTGCACCCTTGCAACCCAACAATCCTCCCCGCAAACAAAGGACCACTGGAAGCTCCGCTACCATTTCTCATGGTCCGGCTGTCATTTCTCATGGTCCGGCTGCCATGTCCCTCATGATCCGAGCCTCCCCTACTTCCTTTGTTTTCCCCGAGGGTCCCCACATGGTTAGATCTTGATCATGGCTCATCCGGCGGTTAGTCCAGTGAAGAGCGGCCTCGCTCTGATACCAATTGTTGGATCGAGATCGCGCTAGAGGGGGGGTGAATAGCGCTCGTGGCTTTCACTTGTTTCGTAATCGAAAAACTTGCAGCGGAATAAAAACAACACAAGACACAGAGACACCAAGATTTACTTGGTTCGGAACCGTGAGCGACTCCTACTCCAAGGCCCGCGATCGTTGATCGCTTTCGGTGGGCAACAACTATAATATCGAAACACTTTTTACAATAAGTATTATAATTCAAATGCTATAATGAAACTGTACCACCAATATAAGAAATGGAGACGTAGATGACGAAAATTGGAGTAGCAGCGTGTTGTTGAAGCGTTCGAGACAGCACAAAAAGCCCACAAAGATTCTATTCGAGCCTCTTCACGTTGAGGTGTCTTTTAAAGCTTTTGCAAAGTTAATCAAGATCCTTGGAAATAGGATCTACACGTTGAGGCACCAATTAAAGTCTTACACGCGTGGATCAGCCTTGCACGCATGGATCAGCCGATCAGAGCAGATTTATTCTGCTACTTATCCACAATTCAAGACAAATATTGCATTTTGGTCCCTGCAAAACATGTTAATCTCAAAGCAAACCAAATGTTGCATTTTGATCCCTGCAAAATATGTTAATCCCAAAACAGACCTGCAACACAAAATTAGGACATAAATGGATAAAAAGAGATGTCGACAGCCTCCGGACTGTCTGGGTCTGACTTCGGATTTCCATCCGGAAATCCTAGGTCGACCCGACGCCTACTGTTCCCTCTTCCGGGGAACGCGTCCTCACCTACTCCCCTCAAGAGAGATTACCTGATGCCAGTACGATCCTCCAGATCGACTGGACTTTTGCTCGGCGCTCGATGCTCCCGGACTTTCTGCTGGACTTCCGCTTCTCGGCTGGTCCAGTCTGTTGGATCTCTTGGACACCGGCTAGAGAGGGGGGTGTGAATAGCAGTCCACACTTATCGCCTTTTCTTCCTTCGTCTTCGTTAGCACAGCGGAATGAACAATCAGAAACACGAAGACTGGGATCAGCACGCTAACACAATGATTTACGAGGTTCGGAGATAATGCTCCTACTCCTCGGCGTGTCCGTAAGGTGGACGATCCCTCGATTTTTCGGCAGATCAGACCCCGATAAATATCGGCTACAATCTTCTCCTTCTCGGTGGAGGAACCTCTCCACAGAATGTCTCAAAGATACAAGGATAAGCACAAGACAAGGAGAATACAATGAATCAAAGATCGGACAACAGAGACAACAAGAATCGCTTGCTGCTCAGCCTGTTCCTCCAAACACAGGACGTTGCTCTAGACAGAGCCAACAAGAACAGCTAGCAGCACAAGCCTGTTCCTCCAAACACAGGACGTTGCTCTTGCTTCCTCTTCTTTGATTCACGCTCAGGCTCTCGTAAGATTGGCAATGGCGCTTCTGAGCTCTCAAGGATGATCAACAGTAAAGGCGTGAGTGTATTTTCTTCAGCGCTGCTTCTCGCTTCTCTTATAGCCTCTGCTTGGTTCTTGTGCCCAACGGATCCCTGCACTGTTCTGACACCAGCTGCCGTCCGTTGTCACAGAACTCCCTCTGCAGAAGAGACAGCTCAAAAGCCCGCCTTGGAACTCTCACCATCCATTTGAATTTCCCTCCTTAACCTGTCCTGTATATCTGCACACTCAAAAGATGCATTAAAAACATTCTATAATAAGGACATAGTATAAGGATGGATAAAACATTAAAGTCCAGGTCACGAGCAAAGCTACCAAAGCTTTCTCGGATTAAACAGGAGACCGGGCCACCAAGGCCCTCCTCTTGGAATCAAGAGACCGAGCCACCAAGGCCCTCCTCTTGAGGAATCAGGAGACCGAGCCACCAAGGCCCTCCTCCTGAGATCGAGCTACCAAAGCTCACGGTCCCGAGCCGAGCTACCAAAGCTCTCCCGGACCATCCGGCCATTCGCACCAAGCTCCCGGCCACTCAGGTTCCGAGCCACCAAGGCTCCCTGAAATCGAGCTACCAAAGCTCACGGTCCCGAGCCGAGCTACCAAAGCTCTCTTGGACCATCCCGGCCATTCGCACCAAGCTCCCGGCCACTTAGGTTCCGAGCCACCAAGGCTCCCTGAAATCGAGCTATCAAAGCTCACGGTCCCGAGCCGAGCTACCAAAGCTCTCTCGGACCATCCCGGCCATTCGCACCAAGCTCCCGGCCAATTCGGTCCTGAGCCACCAAGGCTCCTCCTGGACCATCTCGGTCGAGAACTACTAAAGCTCTCTCCGATCTTTCATAAATATTAAATTCCCGGTAAGACGGACTTCCCAGACCTCCAGACATTAATCACAAATCAATTCATAAAGAGGGTGATCGACCAGCTGGTCGATCACTAGCGCTGATCGACCAGCTGGTCGATCAGGCCAGCTGATCGATCGGCTGGTCGATCCGAGCATGCTGATCGACCAGCTGGTCGATCAGCACCTTTTCCCGGCCTTCATCTCCCGGTCTTTCTCTCAGCCATTGTTCCTGCTTCCCTTTCTCCCGGTCTTTCTCTCGGCCATTGTTCCTGTTACTCGGCCTTTCTGACCTCTACCACGACAACCTATTTCCCGGGCAAAGTCCATAGGATCTATTCCCGGGCATTTTTCTTTCCAGGCCATGTTCCCGGGCAAGCTCTCACTTCACCAGTTAAGACTTTGCTTCTCCCGACCAACACCTTATCTCTCCCGACTTCATTTCTCTCGGGTAAGTAATCTTCTTCCCGGGCAAATTCTTATTTCTCCCGGGCAACTTTCTCTCGATACTCTTCTCTTCTTCCCGGCGTCACTTCTCTTCTTATCAGCTTCACTTCTCTTTTTCCCGGCCAACCTTCTCCCGATCAAGATAAACTTCTTCCCGGGCAAACTAATATTTTTCCCGACCAACACAAATTTTCCCGGACAAGATTTCCCGGCCAAGAGCAGGATCTCCCGGCGGATACGATCGGGCCTGATCGACCACATGGTCGATCACGGCTAGCTGATCGACCATGTGGTCGATCAGAGCTAGCTGATCGACCACGTGGTCGATCAGAGTATCCTGATCGACCATGTGGTCGATCAGGATACCTGGTCGGCCATTGGTCGACCAGGGTTCTCTGCTTGAATGCATGCAACGTTGCTGCTTGACTTCACCACCATGCAAAGCAACATTTAATTAATGCATGCTTGAAAAGACTTCATTAATCGCTAAGCACTCTCTAGCAATAGCATGCATGCATGTATTAATTTGATTAACATCTTTAAACTAGGTGGTAGACCAATTAATCAAGCCACTTCATTAACAAGGGGTTTCGGCTATTCCGGATAAACTTTGACTCGCCCAACTAGCACGGTAAGACTAAACTTAAATCTTTGTATTTAATCCGTCTTTACTTGTCAAACAACAAAACAAACCCAAGTCTGACCAGACTCAAGTTTGACCGGGTCAGACTGCATCAACACAGTCTTCCACCTGGTTCGCGACACCAGGACTTTTCACCTAGGGTTACCACCCCCTAGGACTTTTGCCTGAAGCACTCGACCCACCAAGACTTTCCGCATAGGGTTACCACCCCCTATGACCTAGGGTTACCACCCCCTAGGATTTTCCCCTTGCCTAACCGCAGCTAGGACTTTTGCCTAAGTACACTTAGGACATTCCTGCAAACTCATTCACACCGTTAGATCACAAATAGACTTAACTTTGAATCCCTTTGCCATAATCAAAATTTAGGTTCGATCGTCGGATGCTTCCCGCACCAACAATCTCCGTATCTCCACAATGGCATGATATTGTTCACTTTGGGCCTAAGCCCTCATGGTTTAATTCTTGGGCTCTCTCCAAAAGGCCTCATACCAAAGGAGATATTTTCCATTCTTTTAAACCCATGATCTTTCCCATGTGTTTTAGATGTGGGACTATGTTTGCACCCTTGCAACCCAACAATCCCCCCCTCAAACAAAGGACCATTGGAAGCTCCGCTACCATTTCTCATGGTCCGGCTGCCATTTCTCATGGTCCGGCTGCCATGTCCTCGTGGTCCGACTGCCATGTCCCTCATGGTCCGGCTGCCATGTCCCTCATGGTCCGAGCCTCCCTACTTCCTTTGTTTTTCCCGAGGATCCCCACATGGTTAGATCTGGATCATGGCTCATCCGGCGGTTAGTCCGGTGAAGAGCGGCCTCGCTCTGATACCAATTGTTGGATCGAGATCGCGCTAGAGGGGGGTGAATAGCGCTCGTGGCTTTTTCTTATTTCGTAATCGAAAAACTTGCAACGGAATAAAAAATAAAGACAAGACAAAGACACTAAGATTTACTTGGTTCGGAGCCTTGAGCGACTCCTACTCCAAGGCCCGCGATCGTTGATCGCTTTCGGTGGGCAACAACTATAATATCGAAAATAAGTATTACAAATCAAATGCTATAATGAAACTAAACCGACCATACAACAATGAGGCGTTGAGGCGTAGTGGCTAATTATCGGAATGGCAGGACGTTGGTGAAGCTTTGTGGCAGCACACGGAAGAGCACTTGCTCTCTTGTTCAAGAGATTAATTCCCTTTCTTCACGTTAAGGTGCCTTTTAAAGCTTTTGCAAAGTTAATCAAGATCCTTGAAATAGGATCTACACGTTGAGGCACCAATTAAAGTCTTACACGCGTGGATCAGCCTTGCACGCATGGATCAGCCGATCAGAGCAGATTTATTCTGCTGCTTATCCACAATTCAAGACAGATATTGCATTTTGGTCCCTGCAAAACATGTTAATCTCAAAGCAACCCAAATGTTGCATTTTGATCCCTGCAAAATATGTTAATCCCAAAACAGACCTGCAACACAAAGTTAGGACATAAATGGATAAAAAGAGATGTCGACAGCCTCCGGACTGTCCGGGTCTGACTTCGGATTTCCGTCCGGAAATCCTAGGTCGACCCGACGCCTACTGTTCCCTCTTCCGGGGAACGCGTCCTCACCTACTCCCCTCAGGAGAGATTACCTGATGCCAGTACGATCCTCCAGATCGACTGGACTTTTGCTCGGCGCTCGATGCTCCCGGACTTTCTGCTGGACTTCCGCTTCCCGGCTGGTCCAGTCTTCCACCTGGTTCGCGACACCAGGACTTTCCACCTAGGGTTACCACCCCCTAGGACTTTTGCCTGAAGCACTCGACCCACCAAGACTTTCCGCATAGGGTTACCACCCCCTATGACCTAGGGTTACCACCCCCTAGGGTTTTCCCCTTGCCTAACCGCAGCTAGGACTTTTGCCTAAGTACACTTAGGACTTTCCTGCAAACTCATTCAAACCGTTAGATCACAAATGGACTTAACTTTGAATCCCTTTGCCATAATCAAAACTTAGGTTCGATCGTCGGATGCTTCCCGCACCAACAATCTCCCCCTTTTTGATTATGGCAATCGAAATTCAAAGTTAAGTAAAAATGCAAATAAACATTCATAAGCACAAGCATAAATCATAAATCATAAGCATGATAAGCATAGCTCCCCCTTAATATGAACTTCCCTTTTTAAATTTGATCTAAATTTGATGGAACTTACTTTGTAATTTTTTTTTTACTTTACTTTGAATTTTTTTTCTACTCTCCCCCTTTGCCATATATCAAAAATAAGTGAAATTCTTAGTTAAGTGAAATAAAAAGGAGAAGCAATAACCTTAATGTCCAATAAATTGCTAATGTTGTTTTAGTAGGGTATCAAAGCCCTGAAGTCCAAGCATGAGTAAGTCCTTAAAAATCATAAAATCAAGCAGTTTAACTTTTTGCCCACATGTCTAACCATTGGGTACTAGCTGTTTGCCTATGGAGCAACAGTTTTTACTTAGTTAGTCAAATTAAGTCAATTGATCCAGTTAGATTTGGATGTAAATTTTTCTAAGTAATCTTTAGTATTTAAAATATGAACTTTACATCCAAATACTTTTAAATAGTTTAAGTTGGGAATTTTATTATAGTATAGTTCATAAGGAGTTTATTGTGAAGTTTGTTAATTAGAATTCTATTTTGAATATAGTTAGCTGTATTTATGGCTTCGGCCCAAAATTGATGACTTAGATTGTACCATTTAGCATGGTTCTAGCGGCTTCTTGTAGGGTTCTATTTTTACGTTCCACTAGACCGTTTTGTTGGGGGGTTCTAGGACATGAAAATTCATGTTGATATCCATTGATTTTACAGAATTGGGTAAACCTATAATTTTCAAATCACCCCCCCCCCCCCCCCCCCCCCCCGTGATCACTTCTTATTCTTTTAATTTTAGTATCTTTTTCATTTTTTGCAGGGACGCGTTCCCCGTAGAGGGAACAGTAGGCATCGGGTCGACCTTAGGATTTTCGGACGGAAATCCGAAGTCAGACCCAGACAGTCCGGAGGCTGTCAACATCTCTTTTTATTCATTTATGTCCTAACATATTTTGCAGGGACCAAAATGCAACATTTGGTTTGTTTTGGGATTAACATATTTTGCAGGGACCAAAATGCAAAAATAGCTCTGATACCAATTGTTAGGTCCAAAAGGATGTCCGTATCTCCACAATGGCATGATATTGTCCACTTTGGGCCTAAGCCCTCATGGCTTTGTTCTTGGGCTCTCCCCAAAAGGCCTCATTCCAATAGAGATATTTTTCATCCTTTTAAACCCATGATCTTTCCCCATGTGTTTTAGATGTGGGACTATGTTTGCACCCTTGCAACCCAACAATCCCCCCTCAAACAAAGGACCACTGGAAGCTCCGCTACCATTTCTCATGGTCCGGTTGGTCCGATTTGTCTCATGGTCCGGCTGCCATGTCCCTCATGGTTCGGCTGCCATGTCCCTCATGGTCCGGCTGCCATGTCCCTCATGGTCCGAGCCTCCCTTTGTTTTTCCCGAGGGTCCCCACATGGTTAGATCTGGATCATGACTCATCCGGCGGTTAGTCCGATGAAGAGCGGCCTCGCTCTGATACCAATTGTTGGATCGAGATCGCGCTAGAGGGGGGGTGAATAGCGCTCGTGGCTTTCACTTGTTTCATAATCGAAAAACTTGCGCAGCGGAATAAAAACAACACAAGACACAGAGACACCAAGATTTACTTGGTTCGGAGCCGTGAGCGACTCCTACTCCAAGGCCCGCGATCGTTGATCGCTTTCGGTGGGCAACAACTATAATATCGAAAATCTTTTTACAATAAGTATTATAATTCAAATGCTATAATGAAACTGTACCACCAATATAAGATATGAAGAATCGGATCAGCAGAACGTTGTTGAAGCTTTTTGAGGCAGCACGTTGGAGAAGACCAATTGCTCTCTTGTTTAAAAGAATAAATTGTATTGCTCTTCACGTTGAGGTGCCTTTTAAAGCTTTTGCAAAGTTAATCAAGATCCTTGAAAATAGTATCTACACGTTGAGGCACCAATTAAAGTCTTACACGCGTGGATCAGCCTTGCACGCATGGATCAGCCGATCAGAGCAGATTTATTCTGCTGCTTATCCACAATTCAAGACAAATATTGCATTTAGGTCCCTGCAAAACATGTTAATCCCAAAGCAAGCCAAATGTTACATTTTGGTCCCTGCAAAATATGTTAATTCCAAAACAAACCAAATGTTGAATCATAGGTCCAAAAGAATCAATAATTTTCAATAAATTCAAATTCTAAATTAATTAAATTCAAATTAATTAAGGATCAATAATTTTTTTCAAAAAAAACACTTAACTAATTTTCAAAATTTATTTAAATTACTTGTTCAAAAGCTTACTTCAATCGAACTATCAATTTAACTAAATTTAATTTAACTAATTTATAGGAATTGAATCAATGGATGTTAGACAGTGGATGCTCAAAGTTCTACTAGTTGAAAATTTCAATTTTAATCTTCTAAGTATAAGTCAATTGTGTGATAGTGGATATTTAGTAACCTTTGATAAATCTAGTTGTTTAGTTAAAAATATTGAAAATCCTGAAATCACACTTAAGGGACTTAGGAAAAATAATATCTACACAATTGATTTAACCACATCCTCAATAAAGTGTTTTCTAACACAACAAGAGGAAACTGAGTTGTGGCACAGAAGATTGGGTCATACTCACACTAGACTCATTTCAAAAATGAGTCATAATGGTCTAGTTAGAGGTTTGCCCAAATTAAAATTTATTGAAAACTCAATCTGTAATGCTTGTCAACAAGGAAAACAAACCAGGTAACTCACAAGTCAACCAATCTAGAAAGAAGTAAATCTTTACTTGAGCTTCTTCACCTAGACCTGTTTGATTCACATGGAGCCAAGTCACTAAGCAAGAACCAGTATTGCTTAGTTATAATTGATGACTACTCTAGATTCACCTGGGTAAAATTCCTAAAAACAAAAGATGAAACCTATGAAATATTTAGTAATTTTTGCAAATTAATAGAAAATGAAAAAGATACTAAAATTAAAAGAATAAGAAGTGATCACGGGGGGGGGGGGGGGGGGGGGAATTTGAAAATCATAGGTTTACCCAATTCTGTAAAATCAATGGATATCAACATGAATTTTCATGTCCTAGAACCCCCCAACAAAACGGTCTAGTGGAACGTAAAAATAGAACCCTACAAGAAGCCGCTAGAACCATGCTAAATGAGTACAATCTAAGTCATCAATTTTGGGCCGAAGCCATAAATACAGCTAACTATATTCAAAATAGAATTCTAATTAACAAACTTCACAATAAAACTCCTTATGAACTATACTATAATAAAATTCCCAACTTAAACTATTTAAAAGTATTTGGATGTAAAGTTCATATTTTAAATACTAAAGATTACTTAGAAAAATTTACACCCAAATCTAACCAAGGAATCTTTTTAGGGTACTCCACAACTAGTAGAGCCTATAGAGTCTATAACCAAAACACCCTAAAAGTTGAAGAAACAACTAATGTAATCTTTGATGAAGAACATACTCTATCTAATTTAAATGAAAATATTAATCCAAGCACTAGAGCAGATGATGAAATTCAACATAACCTTAATAATCCAGAGGAACCAGTTTCTGACCCAAACATAAGACCAACTAGAGTAAGTACTTCTCACCCACCTGACCAAATTTTGGGTGACCCAAACCTAGGAGTCAGAACTAGATCCTCTTACAGAAACCTTAGTCAGATCGCCCTTATTTCTAAAATTGAACCCAAGACTATAGAAGAAGCTCTACCTGACCCAGACTGGATTATAGCAATGCAGGATGAATTAGCACAATTTGAAAGAAACCAAGTCTGGGATCTTGTACCTAAACCCATAGATAAATCAATAATAGAAACCAAATGGGTTTTTAGAAATAAGCTGGATGATCAGGGAGAAATAATAAGAAATAAAGCTAGACTAGTAGCCAAAGGGTTTAGTCAAGTTGAAGGCCTAGACTATGATGAAACCTATGCACCAGTAGCTAGACTTGAATCCATTAGGATGCTACTGGCTTATGCAGCACATAAAGGATTTAGACTACACCAAATGGATGTCAAATCAGCCTTTTTAAATGGGTTTATTAAAGAAGAGGTCTATGTAAGCCAACCCCCCGGGTTTGAGGACTTAGACTACCCAAACCATGTATTTAAACTAAAAAAGGCTTTATATGGACTTAAACAAGCCCCTAGGGCATGGTATGAACGGTTATCTAATTACTTAATGTCCAAGGGTTTTAACCAAGGTCAAATAGATCCAACATTATTTGTAAAAACTATAGAAAAAGACATCTTCATAGCCCAGATCTATGTTGATGACATAATTTTTGGCTCAACCAACTCTAAATTCTTAAAAGAATTTGTTAAATTAATGGAAAATGAATTTGAAATGAGTATGGTTGGAGAACTTAACTTTTTCTTAGGCTTACAAATAAAACAAACCAAAGATGGAATCTACATTTATCAAACTAAATATGCTAAGGAACTAATTAAAAAATTTGGCATGGAAAATTCAAAAATAATAAATACCCCAATGGCCACTAACATCAACATTGACTCTGACCCAGAAGGAAAACCAGTAGACCCAAAGTACTATAGGAGTGCAATAGGAAGCCTACTCTACCTAACTGCAAGTCGACCAGATATATTATTTGCAGTAGGTATGTGCGCAAGATACCAGTCCTGCGCAAAAGAATCACATCTAACACATGTTAAAAGGATACTAAGGTATATTAAGGGAACCTTAAATGTAGGTCTATGGTACCCTAGAACCTGCACCTTTGATCTTGTTGGTTACTCTGATTCAGACTATGCCGGGTGTAAACTAGATAGAAAAAGCACAAGTGGTGGCTGCCAAATTCTAGGTCAGTGCCTAGTAAGTTGGTCAAGCAGAAAGCAACACTGTGTTGCCTTATCCACTACTGAAGCTGAATACATAGCTCTAGGAGAATGTGCCTCCCAACTTTTGTGGATGATGAATACCCTAAAAGATTATCAACTTAAATATAACAACACAAAAATCTTTATTGATAATATTAGTTCTATTAACCTAACCAAAAATCCAATTCACCACTCTAGGACTAAACACATAGAAGTAAGACATCACTTTGTAAGGGATCATGTAGCAAAGGGTGAGATTGTACTTAACCATGTTGAGTCCAAATCAAACCTAGCTGACATTTTCACAAAACCCTTACCTGAACTTGAGTTCAGTGCACTTAGAAGACAAATAGGAATGTGTTGGGTAGAATAGATCTTGTTTTTCAAATCTGCTTTCTATTTTTCAACTCAAGATTTTCAAATTCATTTATTTGTTTTCAAAATCATTTTAACAATTCTAGGAAAATATTGTTTTCAAAATCCCTGTTTTATTAGATTTTCAAAATTTGGACTTAGCCTAAGTCTTAACCTTAGATATCATGTTCCCCTAGTTTCAGCCAGAGCATCTCACAAACACCTAGGCTTACCTTGCTTGTGCTTGAAAAACTTAGAATGGTGTGAGATGCATAGGGTACAGCCTGGATTCAAGAATGCTTATATCTGTGCATCAATATGAATCTGGGCGTTAAATACCAAACAAACATTAATCAAGTTAAAGTCATCCAGATTTAGTCAAATCTAACTGGATCAATTGACTTAATTTGACTAACCAAGTGAAAACTGTTGCTCCATAGGCAAACAGCTAGTACCTAATGGTTAGACATGTGGGCAAAAAGTTAAACTGCTTGATTTTATGATTTTTAAGGACTTACTCATGCTTGGACTTTAGGGCTCTGATACCTTACTAAAACAACATTAGCAATCTATTGGACATTAAGGTTATTGCTTCTCCTTTGCCTTAAAGTATTATGAAAGAAAAATTGGCTAAGATTATATTTCTAAGTCAATTCTTTTTAAACTTAAGTTGAAAAAGATTATGAAAGAAAAATATTTCTTTAAGACTTTTATTTCACTTAGCTAAGAATTTCACTTATTTTTGATATATGGCAAAGGAGAGTAAAAAAAAATTCAAAGTAAAGTAAAAAAAAAAATTCAAAGTAAGTTCCATCAAATTTAGATCAAATTTAAAAAGGGAAGTTCATATTAAGGGGGAGCTATGCGTATCATGCTTATGATTTATGATTTATGCTTGTGCTTATGAATGTTTATTTGCATTTTTACTTAACTTTGAATTTCGATTGCCATAATCAAAAAGGGGGAGATTGTTGGTGCGGGAAGCATCCGACGATCGAACCTAAGTTTTGATTATGGCAAAGGGATTCAAAGTTAAGTCCATTTGTGATCTAACGGTTTGAATGAGTTTGCAGGAAAGTCCTAAGTGTACTTAGGCAAAAGTCCTAGCTGCGGAGGTGGAAGACTGGACCAGCCGGGAAGCGGAAGTCCAGTAGAAAGTCCGAGAGCATCGAGCGCCAAGCAAAAGGCCAGTCAATCTGGAGGATCGTACTGGCATCAGGTAATCTCTCCTGAGGGGAGTAGGTGAGGACGCGTTCCCCGTAGAGGGAACAGTAGGCGTCGGGTCGACCTAGGATTTCCGGACGGAAATCCGAAGTCAGACCCAGACAGTCCGGAGGCTGTCAACATCTCTTTTTATCCATTTATATCCTAACATATTTTGCAGGGACCAAAATGCAACATTTGGTTTGTTTTGGGATTAACATATTTTTGCACCAACAATCAAAACTTTGAATCCCTTTTTAATTTTTGTACTATCATTAACTATTTTTTATTCTTGGGCTCTCCCCAAAAGGTCTCATACCAATGGAGATATTTTCCATTCTTTTAAACTCATGATCTTTCCCATGTGTTTTAGATGTGGGACTATGTTTGCACCCTTGCAACCCAACAATCCCCCCCTCAAACAAAGGACCACTGGAAGCTCCGCTACCATTTCTCATGGTCCGGCTGCCATTTCTCATGGTCCGGCTGTCATGTCCTCATGGTCCGGCTGTCATGTCCCTCATGGTCCAGCTGTCATGTCCCTCATGGTCCGAGCCTCCCCTACTTCCTTTGTTTTTCCCGAGGGTCCCCACATGGTTAGATCTGGATCATGGCTCATCCGGCGGTTAGTCCGGTGAAGAGCGGCCTCGGTCTGATACCAATTGTTGGGTCCAAAAGGATGTCCGTATCTCCACAATGGCATGATATTGTCCACTTTGGGCCTAAGCCCTCATGGTTTTATTCTTGGGCTCTCCCCAAAAGGCCTCATACCAATGGAGATATTTTCCATTCTTTTAAACTCATGATCTTTCCCATGTGTTTTAGATGTGGGACTATGTTTGCACCCTTGCAACCCAACACACAGGAGAGAAAGCACCTCTGAGTTAAGGGTTCTGAGTACCTCCCCCTTGCTTATTCATCACTAGCCATTCCTTTCAATGTTGCTTTTGTCGGTAGAACACTTATTATAAAGATTTGATTCACGCTGAGCAACACCTAATTGTTAGGTTCGAGAGGTGTTCTAAGGCAGTAGTCGCCTTACGGCTATACTATTTATTGGATAAATAGTAATTCACTATTTGAGTGCACATTTCATATGTGTTTGATTGGATATTAGACTCAAATACTGAATGTCCGCAATACGATTCATAGAATGAGAGAATTTGTGATTGGGTCACAATTCGTGAGCATCTTTACATGTACAATTATGAATGTATTGAAATTATCCTAGTCGAGGAATTGATAAGCATGGACGTCATCGATTCTGTTAAGACTAGCACGTTTAAATTCCTTGGTTAGCCAAGTAGTTGATCTCACTGTTGGAGATATTGGATGTTGAGAATTAAACATAGATGCTGGTTAAAGGTAACCAGCTCATTGGAGTGACCTACCGTGAGACTTCATATGGTTCTATACATATGTCAATGAACATCTCAGTGCAGCTTAAATGCGAGTTTTCTTTGACTTGTGATATTCAAGTCACCTTAATTAGTCATGGAGGTTTATACTTTGACATCTTAAGCAAACATCTCCGAGGAGGTGTAGATCCGAGATGATTGGATATAAATCGAAGTGTCTGAAGGTATTTGAATAGCCCATAGAGGATTCACCGTTCCTTGGAAAAGAAGACGTATACCCTACAGCCGCTTGTCAGGATTGTTACTAAAAGTTTTTGACCAAAGCATTACATGTCAAGAGTATGGTACTCTTGGACACATGTACAAGTAACTTGAATTCAAAGGACAAGAAAGCTAGCTTGGGCTAGGTGTGACGTAGTCAGCCTAGTGGGGACCGACACATAGATCATGTCCTGAACCAAGCGAGTATAAGACGGTGAAAGGAACGAGACACGATTCAGTATAGCTGTTGAAGGGTTTGGAAATATTCTGGAATCAATCGTTGATTTTTTAATCAATTGAGGATCATGATGTACTACTAGGTGCCACTTATGATCGTTCCATAATTAATAATTAATTACGGATGACCAACATAATCGGGAACCTATTGGGTCATATGCACTACAAGTTCTCCGAAGAACTTAAAACGAGTTTGAGAATTGGATTCTCAGAATGAGAGAGATAAAGTCTGGTTGGACGAGACAAAGGACAAAATAATGGAATTTGTCTTATGAAGACGAAACGAACGAAACTGATTTCGTTCAAATCAGAGGTCATTTGGTTATTGAACCAAACGATTCAACTGTGAACCAAAATTGAACAAACTTAGTTTAGTTTATGATAGAACAGATTTTGATAGAACAGATGCGATGAGAAGTTTCGTCTTATGAAGACGAATCGAACAGAACTGATTTGGATCAAATCGGAGTTCGTTTGGTTAGTGAACCAAGTTTGAATCTGATTTGCTACAATAAACCTTAAATGAACCCGGTTTGGTTTGGTTCGCTATAGTAGAATCCGATTCGGAGAATTATTCAATCATGATCGGAAAGGGTTTTCGGTCGTTTGTTCGTTATTGGCGATCAAAAGTTGACCACCGAAAAACTACACTGAGAATACGATTCTCGATGATAGTTAGAAAGTCCCAGAACAATCACGACAAACATTGTTGTGTGATTTCCGGAATAATGTTTCTCTCGATTCGATTGTCATCGACCATCGGCTAGTACCGAAGATGATGATGCGACTCGTGGCTTCCGAAACCGTTCAGATGAGAGCTTGGCGTGGATCACCAGTAGAGGTGGGACTCCGACGAGGACCGTTCGATTGATGCAAATCTTGCTCAAACGTCATCGGAAAGGTACGTGCAGAATTATTTATTTTTTTACAAATTTTAATTTTTTATCATGCCTTGTACATGTTATTTCCTGCTTAGCATACATGTGTTATGATAATAATTAGCTATTAATTATTTGTTTATTTTTGCTGCGCATGTTTTCGAAATTTGTAAACACCCGCACTATCCCGGGACGATCCCAACACTACTGAATCAAACTTAGACCCCCTAGGGGGGAGCTATTGGCAAAGCCGGCTGATGAGCGTAAGAGAGCCCTCACCTCACTAAAGGGCCAAAGCAAATTCAGCTGTATGCGGGGGAACTCGCACGTGCGGTTCTTAGGGGGGAGGAGAACGTTGATTGAGCCATTCCATCCCAATAGCGTATATTTGAAGCTCAATATGAAATCCGTCTTGTGCAAAAAAGTGGATAGGCACCTAGGGATGCGGAGGAAAGGTTGGTCGGATAGTCGGTCGGACAGTCGTAAATTGCGTAGCAATTTCACTCCTATACGTAGCAGAGGAGATAAATAGCCCCAAAGGCTATTTACGAGTAATCCAATCGACTCTGCGTAGCAATTTAACTCCTCTGATATGCAATTTAACTCATATGCATAACAATTTAGTCGTAAATAGCCTTTGGGGCTATTTATTTCCTCTGCTACGCAATTTACAACTATTCGACCACCCCAATATATAGTAAGGGCCGACCGACCTCTGTGTAGCAATTGTAGACTAATCCAACGTCAATGCATGCTTTAAGGCAGCTCAGGGCAAAAGGATAGAATGATTCTTTGTATGCGTGAGCTGAAATACAATTAGTTTCATTAGAGCCATTCTTTCACTTTCACTTCGACCAATAAGACTAGGGAGATAGTAGACCTGATATCACACAACTCTGCCTGTCGCTTGACTCTACGCTTACTTTGCCTAAAGCGCACTCGAAAAAGGCACCTTAAAACAAATGCCATGAAAGATATTTGCTAAGAAATGCCATGAAAGATATTTGCTAAGGTCTATTTGCGGCCGGAGTGAACTCTAGACTATCCGATCGCCAAATATTTAGTAAGGGTGACCTCTGTCTGCTATTAGAGAAGGGATCAAGGATCAATGGAAGCTTCCTATCTCCCGTGACTGCCTGTAGATTCGCTTAGCTCACTCAGTCCAGTCCAGCGAATGAGCTCTCGAGCCCTCTCTGACCACAGTCCGGAGAACGAGCTATCGAGTCCTCTCCGTCTCAGTCCGGTCCAGAGAACGAGCTCCCAAGCCCTCTCTGACTACAGTCCAGAGAACAAGCTACCGAGCCCTCTCCCACTCAGTTCGGTCCAGAGAACGAGCTCCCGAGCCCTCTCTGACCACAGTCCGGAGAACGAGCTACCGAACCCTCTCCAACTCAGTTCGGTCCAGAGAACTAGCTCTCGGGCCCTCTCTGACCAATTCGGAGAACGAGCTACTGAACCCTCTCCCACACAATCTGGTCCGGAGACTTGGCACTTGACTACTTTGCCCTCAGCACTCGGCAACTCGGGCACTCGGCCACTCAATGCTCGACACTCGGCCACTTGATACTCGGCACTCGGCCCTATGTCATTTGGGCACTCGGCCACTTGATACTCGGCACTCGGCCATGATCCATCATTACTGAACTCAATTAACCGAACTTAAATCTCATTCAATTAATCGAACTTAAATCTGTGTCAAATATCAAAACTATAATCAATCGGGTCTGATTGCACCAACAGTCTCCCTTAAACGGGTCAGATTGCATCAACAATCTCCCCTATTAATCGAGTCAGACTACATCAACAATCTCCCCCTTTTTGTTGTTTGACAACACGATTTAAGTTTAGATAAAAGTGAGACTTAAGTTCATTCTGATACAGAGATCATCATCCTCCCCCTACAATAATTAAGTTCATAGTCATCCTCTCTCCCTTAAACAGACATCTTCTAAACTTAAACACTCATCCTCTCCCACTTTTTCAAACACCAAAAGGTGAAGATCAGATATTAAGTTTCAAAACACTCCCTCTCAAAATGAGATTTTCTCCCCCTTTCTCTTAATAACCGAAAAAAACAAGATACGAGAAAAAGCATATGAATAAACATCATAGGAGCAGGCATATATTAGAAGCATATAAGAGAACAAAAACAGCGAATATATGCAGTAAAAAAACATAGCATTCAGAACATAGTAACCAGAACAAGATGATAGTCAAATAACAATCAGCAATATTCAAACAAGCATCAGCCAAGAATGGAACCACCAGGAGAGACTCTAAAATTCATCATATAGTCTGGGTCAACAAGTGGTAAGTCATCACCAGGAGGTGGAGCTGAACTACTGGGAGTCGGGAGTACAGCTGGAGGTGCACTCCGGCTAGCCATCCAAGAGCACATCATCTCGTACATCTTTGTCTACCGGCGCTCAAAAGATGCAAACTGGCCTCGTAACTTTGCGAAATCAGAGTCCATCCTCTCTCCCAACGTCTGGAAACTCGAGTCCATCCTCTCTCTCAACGCCTGGATCTGTGCTCATATATCAGGCACCTCCTCATGATCGGGATCATCAGCATTGTCCTTGTCACCACCAGCCGCAAGGTCCTCGGGATCCTCTGGAATATCAGCAGGAGCAGCAACCTGTCCCGGTAACTCTCCTACTGCCCTGTCGTCCGACCATCTAACTCCCCCATGAAACTATCTTAGACTTGGATGCTCGGTGCCCAAGTGGGTCATACATTCGATTTTCCCTCTAGTGACATCAATCCCCAGTAAGTTTAATATTGCTAAATGGCATATCCAATTAATACACTATATTAAATCGAGATGTTGATGTAGAGCAGTATTAATTAGTATATATGACTTGAAAAGGACGTAATTAGCTTGACATGACAAGTGCAGGAAATTGCACCTAGGCTTGGTTTCTTACCTTAGCATGTCCCTATTCAATTGCCAAGCAGTCAAGCAGCCGTAACACAGAGAATAAGTAAGTGGAGGTCTACTTATTCTCATATAAATAAAGTGAAGGATAAATTAGAAGGAATTTTATCTTTTCAGGTAAATATGTTTATTTCAACTTATACTAAATTCATGTTATTTAGTTAAAAGTTTTTAAAAATAATTTCCTATCTCAGCGACAGGGTTGAGAGGGTCGAAAAGTTCTGAGTCTCCATGTCTGTAGTAAGGCTGAGCCATCAGCGACAGAGCTGAGAGGACGGAGAAGTTCTGAGTCTCCATGCCTGTAGTAAGGCTGAGCCATCAACGACAGGGCTGAGAGGGTCGAGAGGTTCTGAGTCTCCATGCATGTAGTAAGGCTGAGCCATCAGCGTCAGGGCTGAGAAGGCCAAGAAGTTCTGTTCCTCCATGCTCGTAGTAAGGCTGAGTCATCGAGCTCGAGGCTCAGAGCTCCGACCTGTCGTAAGTTTTAGTCTTGAGCTCAGGGCTCGGAGTTCCAACAGAATTTCCAGCTCAATAATAAGGGCGAATGATGAACCAACCTGTAATATCCATTGATTTTTGTGCTCCGTCCACAACTATGTTTGAGTCTACAAAGATTGGTCCTTGAGAAAGATAATTGTTGATGGATACCGCTGGTCCGAGTCAAAGAAAATTTCTAAAAGCACCTGAGAGTTTCTAGAGACAAATCAATTGAACAAATATTAAATGGAACAATACTGGGAGTATTAGTAATCTGATAAATAAATTATAAGATAAAGAGTGTTAAAGAAAATATCTTGACGATTCGGAGAAAGGCTTATGCTCAACGTTGAGGCTTTACTTTAATAATGATAGAAATGACTCCTTGTTAGATGATATTTACTAAAGAGTGTATGTCTTGAGCCGACACTGTCGTTAACTTTTGGATTGTGAAGCTAGAATATTGCTATCAATTCAGAATCACCATTATTATTGGATAGAATATCTTAAAAGCCTGATTATTTCTGCAACAATCCATTAGAATTGAATTTAGAACAATTTTACTTTTAATCTAAAGGTTATAATCATCCTTGTTAAACTGTCAATTCCATGAACAATTAGTCCAATAATAAGAGCATAAATAGCGTTAGTCAGTCATTCAACATGTTTTGGATATATTTTATTTGTGTAAGCTGATAATTAAGAATTGATTATGATGCAAATTTTGTAAAAATAGATCAAGGCATCAAAAGAATATGTAGAGGTCTCTCTTCTTGATCGATGAGAGGACTCAACATTTGCTATTAATTCAAGATATGTTTACATCAAGTAATCTTCACCGTATGAACAAAACTATTAAAGAATAGTACGACAATAAGAATAAGGAGACTTATCTCATTAGAAAAAGTTCTTTGAGACTACCAACGGAGGCTCCAAGAAATAAGTTTTGCAAGAGCACAAATTAATCATAGAATCCCATGGAAAGTTCACGCCCTGTTCATTTATTCTAACAAATACAACTGATTATGTTTTCCTTTCTCCTTCATATTCTTCCGAGATCGAATTCTCATATCATAAGTTCGAATCTGAGAGGTATAAATAGAAATCCCAGCTAGCATTGTATAAAGAAACAGACTGAAGGCACCAGAAGTCCAGAAGAGCTAGAATAGAACATATAACAAAATCGATGAATTCTGAGAGATATAATTATAGAAATCCCAACTAGCTTTGCATAAAGAAACAGACTGAAGGCTCCAGAAATCCAGAAAAGCCAGAATAGAACATATAACAAGAGCTTTTTCCCATGTCATATTAAGGTCTTTTTAACAAAACCGAGAGATCCAATAAATTTTGATACTGCATATAATTGGATGTCTTACTTTTGTCATCTCTCTTCTTAGTTGTAACGCTGCAAACTTCAAACATTGTCCAATAAAGAAGGTTCATGATTAAAATCTAAACTCGGATATCGATTCGTCATTGCAGATGCCCATGATGCTAAGGATAATAAAAGTGCTTGGTAAAATAAAAACCACTGATACAGGTTATAACTCCTTTTATATCAATAGTAAGGTTAGCTTTCAATGAAAAGAATAATCCATCTACTACCAATTTGCTAGTGAATTCAGAGCCAATCTTCCTTGTATTGTTATTGTTGGAGCAAGACTAATATTCTTTGTCAAGTGTTGATACTTGAATGAATTAAGATAAATACTGCATACATGAAGAAATAGGCAGTGAATTAAGTCAATGGCGATCAACAGAGATCAACATAGTTTACAAATGACTTATCTGGATACCCGTCGAAGTCCGCAAGAAATATAGCACTGTAGAAATGAAGAGCATCTTTAACATTCTTATTAGTATTTTTCACTTACATGTTGTGCATGAACAGGGAGTAATATGCCCTTGCAGAAACAATTCGAACTTTGATCCGATTCTCAGGATCCCAGTTGAGGAATTGGCCATTCACAAATACATATTTGTACATAAAAAAAATTAGTTTACATATCATTCAAATGTATATCTTAGGTTCTATGAGAAACTACATCAAACACTTGACATGCACACTGGGTATACATGGAAGGAGCAAAAGTACCTTATCCAAAGAGTTAAGGTAATCAACAGCCCTCTCCCTGTTCACTTGGAAGGTGTGTTCATACAAATGACTTATCTGGATACCCGTCGAAGTCCGCAAGAAATATAGCACTGTAGAAATGAAGAGCATCTTTAACATTCTTATCAGTATTTTTCACTTACATGTTGTGCATGAACAGGGAGTGATATGCCCTTGCAGAAACAATTCGAACTTTGATCCGATTCTCAGGATCCCAGTTGAGGAATTGGCCATTCACAAATACCTATTTGTACATAAAAAAAATTAGTTTACATATCATTCAAATGTATATCTTAGGTTCTATGAGAAACTACATCAAACACTTGACATGCACACTGGGTATACATGGAAGGAGCAAAAGTACCTTATCCAAAGAGTTAAGGTAATCAACAGCCCTCTCTCTGTTCACTTGGAAGGTGTGTTCATCCATCTCAATATTGGGCGAGCCTCTGTGGATAATGAAGATATATTTTAAACAGGAACCTCTGTGGATAATTAATATTCACCTGATGGATTGGAGCTGGAGCTTCTGGCGCTCCTCCTCGGAGATGGTGGTGAAGGCCGCATCGCCCTGCTGCGCGCCGTCCTTGATGGGGGTGGTTGGCGCCGACCTCTTCTTCTGCAGCGAGTGCAGCTCGTCGATGGTCTTCGCCTTCACCGACGGCCCGCTGGCGCAGATCGGGCGGCGGACGAAGGCGAAGGAGGCGGCGGCGTCTTCTCGGTCTTCTCGCAGCGGACGAAGGCGTAGATCGGGCAGCGTCTTCGGCCTCGGTGTTCTCGGGCGCAGATCTGGGAATCGGGCGGGGAAGGGAAATTTGGGAACGGGATTCTTAAATTTGGGCGCCGCGAGAAAAATTTAAGCTCGTCGCCACGGAGGAAGCGGAGAGGAATTCCCAAGCCACGTAGGCAGTCGCGGACGAGGAGCGGACGAAGCGGCGCGCAGCAGAGAAAAACTCTATATATATATATATATATATATATATATATATATATATATATATAGATAATTTGATTATCCTACTCACCTATCGTATATTTGTTAATTTTTTAAAAAAATCACTTTTTTATATGAGAATTGAAAAATATATTTGGATAAAATCTTATCTCTAATTTCTAAATTTTAAATTGTAAATCTATTTTTATTTAAGTAAAAAAAATCTTATTAAATTTATTTAAGTGATTTTTCAACGAAACCCTAACCTCTTTGCATAGCAGCCCTCCTCTCGCTCGACCTGCCGCGCCTGCCAACGACGCTGTGCCGTCCACCACCTGCCGTCGCGCCAACCGCTATAGCTACGTCCGCCTCCTCCAGTTCTCTCCAAGTACTCTCCTCTCCCTCTCTCTCGGTCTCTCTTTTCCACCGCAAAACTCTCTTCCTCTCTATTTCCGCCACCAGCCGCCGCTCCGATGCCGAACCGTCTCGGTGCCGGTCGGCGGGCAGAGAAGATCCTTATGAAACAGAAAGAGAATAATCGGGTAAACTTTTAGGATTTCCCTTCTTCATCTTTAAACAGCCATAACAAGACGAACACTCCCCCTTCATTTATACACAAATTCCAAAATCTATATGCATGGCCTTTTATTTACTTAAAAAGAAATTTCTGATTGTATTTAATTGAAGTTACCACTAAGATTTACTGATTAGGAGATTCTTTTGTTGGCAGCATTTTATAAAGGATATCAGAAACTAGCCATCCGGTTTGTTAGATTTGTCCAAGACTCTTTTGTTTAAATACTTTATCTCCTGTTTTAAGTAGTGCAACAAGCTCCCGCTTAATTACTACTATATTTAGGAAAGAGCTTAGATTACATCGTTGTCATGTAAGCGTTTGCATATAGACTGACTATAGTTCTCATGAATTTTAAATTTTTAAATCATTGATAAAATCATGTCTTCTCTGTACCAGATGGCAGAGTCATATAGGAGATCATGTCATGCAACTTGTCTCTATCAGTTTGTTCCTTGATACTCTTTTTCCTGACTTTTCAGTTATAGGTCCCAAACCAATATATGTTATTTATCTTTTCTCAAGGACTATTTGATTTCAGTATTCACACAGAAGCACACAAAAGTTACATTGATACATTTTTTTCATCAACTAGAATATTTATATAAGGGCATGTATGAGAACAAAATACAAGAGCACACATCTTCCATTAACTTCAGAAACTACCTAAACATAAAACTCCAAAATTTCAAAGCATAGTTCAGATGAGTGCCAATGTAAGAACTTATAGTTTCAATTTTTTTTTACTTGCTGCTAAAGAACATTTGATAAATCAAAACTTATCTAGATAGCAAGAAAAGTGTGCTACTGTACAGAAGGCAACATAAGATAGAAACTTCACACAAGCAATTTGTAACCCAAGTGTTCTATAAGGTTAAATATATACAATTAAAACTAAAAATTTTGAAAAGCAACTGACATATAAAGCACATAGAAAACATTGCCACATTCATAAAATTTGTGTTACCATCACACCAGCACAAAACATAAAAATATATAAAACTGACTTTTAAAGTTGATTTGATTTACAAATAATAAAACTTAAATTGGTTCGAATTCTTTTATGTTTTTAGCAACCCAAACCGAAGTCAATTGATTGTTTGAGGAACCAAACTAAATCAAAATATAATTCGGTTGGATTTGATTTTTTACATTTGAATTGACAAATGGAGATCCCTAACCAATAATATTGTCTCAGACAAAATCCAAACCTCAATTGGTATGCAATATTTGAGACTGAGCAGTTTAAATTTGTTCTACTCCTGCATATTGGCATACTATTGCCACACAATATTTTGACTTTACTCTCTTCTCCTTCCTGGTGCGTAATTGATCAATCTAGTATTTGATATCTTTCCTCTTTGTTTTAGGGTTTAGTGGATTATTGTGCCCCTACCTACTTGGCAATTTCTTGCTTTCTTACCCTGCTGTCCTTTCAGAAAGCCCTAGGGATGAGATATTGAACCTAATAGTTTCTACTCTTCGTTTTTTCTTCAGATTTTTACTATGCTGTCCTCACAAAATGATAGCGAACCTCGATCGGATGGTGGGTTGGAAGAGACATGGAATGGCTAGCTACCCTCTCTGAAATTGAGCTGGTAAGATCTACAAATTTAACTATTTGTGTGCCTATTTTCTATATATATCAAGTGTTTTTCTTTGAACTTCATCCACTTAATCTTGGTCCTTCACAGTTTTAATGTTACCCTCCATGAATTGCCCAGCTTGTTTGTCGTTGTCATATTTGATGCCACCATTATTTAATTTGACCATATATGATTCAATCAATTATTTTAATTTCCTTTTTGTTATCTCTTATTCTGTCAATGTTATTTGCTTTGGAATTAATGTTGATGTTCACTCTTTGTCTGACAGGATTTTCTTGTCAGTTTAAAAGAGAGTTAGTTATTAGGCGAGCTAGTTATTAGGCGAGCAACTACTATTGGCCATAAACATCTGGCTGATAAATTTGATGTGAAGATGCTGAGAGGTCTGGGTAAGTTGTATTGTCGATGTTTTTATGTTTATTGTTTTAGATTTCAGACTCTTAACTCTTCACAGTTTTAGGATGCTATTGTAGCATTGATTGAACCATGCTTAGAGTTTTGAAAGGTTAAAACTTTGACGAAGCACAATCCCACACAGAAACAAGATCATTCTGTCTGATACAGAGACATAAAATATGTCTAGTCTAAGATAGATATTGTCCAGTATGAGATATATCTAGTCATATGCCTTTGTTTTAGGTAAATTTAATTTGTTTCAAGTTTTTATGATGAATCTATACTTATAGCTAATTAATTTTATAAAGTACAATGCATATTTTTATTTCCTAAATTATGTATTACAGGGCTACCTTTTGAAGTTAATTTTTCGAGAGAGGTAACCCATTGAAGGGGAGGTTGGTGGTAATTTTATCACTCATTTGATCCTCACTATGCAACTGTAAGTATAGGCATTGCACAGAGTACAACTCCGCCATGACCAATGCATACTCGCACGTCTCTACCTATGCCATCAACCACACACAGTTGACAATGCAAACCATATTGCTCCATTTAAAATTGTTGCACTATGCATGGTAACAATAGGGAATTAGATTGGGTCATGTTAACGACTTATTTTGCTTCTATTACTCTAATGTTGGAAGTTTCATCACACCCTTATCAATTGAGAGGAGAGATCGAGCAACGTTAAGTCCAAAGTGCCTCTTGTTGGCCCCTTTCTTAATTTGCTTAGGTGGATAATTGATCTGGGTTCAGTTGTTTAAAGTGCTTTTGTTGCTGCTCACTTGATGACCTTATAGATGGACATTCACTAATTATATTTCTGTTTAGGTCATTTTTCTAGTATATGTTACAAGCTACATACTTTAAGGGGAAAGGAGAGTTTTGGATAAAAGCATAAGATATTGTGTAATTTATGTCTTAGCTAATCTTGTGTCTATATTTTTTATAGAATTAGTTCCGCAGATAGAGTTAATCATGTCTACGATGCAATATAGACTCCCTTTCCTAGTTAGTACTCATTCAGTCATTCCTGCCTCACTAAAACAATAACTATCTACTATAAAATCCATGAAACAACTTCAAGACATTTCATGTTTTCCCATATCCTAAGTAGAAAGGAAATATTATTTTGTATTGTCTTTTTATAGATGAGAGTTCTGTGTTTACAGACTTATCATAAAAATCTTAAACACAACTATTGTCTAACTCTGTCTAAATAACTTCATTTTACCAAAACCATATGCATAAGACTATGTATACAATACAATATGCATATCTTATGTTTCCCCCTCAAGTTAGAGCATATGTACTATATATGTCTACCTTGTATATAAACTAGAAAGAAAATTTTTAGTCCCCGGGGCAATGGTGCAACGGTAGGACATCCGGGTTGTGACCCAGGGACCCGCGGTTCGATCCCCAGCTACGGCGTATTTGCAAGAATTTTCTTCCAAATGGGGAACGCAATCAAAGGTTACTGGACATCTGGATTGGCCGCCGTATGCGCTTCCCGATTTACCCTGGTGGTCGGTGGGAAACTTTCGTGGGACCGGGCCGGCCACCCCCAGGGATTGAGTCCATGAGACTGACTGGGATTTATCATTTTTTTTTAGAAAGAAAATTTTAATTGAAACATGATATTTTGAAGTTTCATGAATGTGGACATCAGGTGAGTGACAACGGAAACATTTTAGATAACTCAATGCCGGTCATTTTTTCCCCAAAAAAGTGATGAAAGGAAGACAACAAGTGACACTATAGATGAATTGATATCAGTTAATTTTTCTGTTTGGATATAAAGTATGTGATGGAAGCATTAGCATTGGAGCAATTGAAACATAAGAGGAGGTTGAGGAGGCATGGAGTGTGGCAAAGCATAACGGAAGCAGCATGACTTACAGTGTTGACAGTGTGTGGTTGGTATAACGTGCATACAGACATTCACGAGGAATGTTGCTTGTAACAACAGGTTTCTACTTCACGTAATGCTTACATATATGGCTGAAAGTGAGTAGAAAAAAATAGAGATGATCAACAGGAATGATAGGGTTAATATGTACCGCTTTAATGGGCGAACAACCCAACCCTCGGAACATATTACAGTCTCAGGTGGTGAAGAGCCGACATCCAGGTGTCAATTCTTCCCATCGATGTGAACTCTTGGGGAAGATTAGCCTTGCCACTAACATCCTTGTTACAATATTAATTATTTCTGAAAATTTTAACCTAGAAAAGTAGTCTTGCTATCATGTAAAAAAATTATATTGTATTGGATTTCATAACAAATAATTATTTGTTCATGTATTTATATGCTTAACATAAAATCCTAATTATGACTGACTATTTAAGTAACTAATTCTATCTTAATCATAAGCATGAGACTAGGTATCTTTACACTAGGTTATATCTTATATTTTTATCTAACAGGGTCATCCTTTGTGAATTCATCTTTAGGAGGTATGTACAGTAGGCTAATTTACTTTCTAAGTATGGGAGTAACGTTTTCACATAGATGAAAGTTGATTTTAGGAGTCTCGGGTCAGCTACGTGTTTAATGGTTCGATTCCATGCAGAACAAACTCAACACTTAGCAGAACTTAGCATGATAGTAATCCAGTATTGCTCAGACTTCCTTTTTATACTTGTTTCAACTAAGCAGCATTTGAAACTGAAGGATGTGATATGGCACTGGTAGCTTGTTTTGACAATTTTGAAGACATGCAATTTCATCTGACGATTCGAAAATTTAGTGTTAGTTCACTCTATCTATTAGGAAATCATAGTTATCCCAAATTTAGTTCTACTGCCACCAAACTCCCTATTTCTCAACTTAGTAAGATTAAGCTGATTTTCTTACTTGATTGTTTAAAACATATCATCATCGTGAAAGCCTTGTTAACTGCAATATTTAGGTTATGATACATGGACCTCATACCTCTATTGAATGAACTCGGGTGTATCATTGTTGATATTCGTATGCCCTAACGGAGTCCTACACTGCGTCGCTAGATGTGTGGAGGTGGCTCCTAAGGGCACAGATCCTTAATGGTAGGGGTGAGCCTCACCCGAATTGGCTAGTGTTTGGTGGATGAGCATCTGCATCACTATGATTTTAATAGTATATACTCCAAAAAGTTAGTTATCAGCCTTTCACTGTTTCTTTGCAGGAATTGTGATGCTGGAATATGCCAAAAACCATACTGAAAGTGTTCAATCTCCGAGCTTGAATAAAACATTGGCGTTATTTTACGGGCATGGTTCAGCAGGTCCGAGTGACAATGAATCTGGGGCATCCAATGGAGGTTTGAAAACTCCGAGCAATGTCACTCCAAGGCGAAAGCGCATGTGGGAAGGGTAATTTATCATTATATACACTAGCATGTTGTAAATTTCTGCATCAAAGTATCTAGCATTTCATTAATCTGATCAGTAAGACTGATTCAAAAAGGACTGTTAGAAGATTCAATTATCTAGGATCTCATTTATTTCATGCAAACTTTTAGTGTTAGTATCATTTATTTCATGACAAATGATCTCTTAGAACATTCACATGGCTCATTCATTTATTTCATCTACATCGTCTCATGAATTGATCACTCTTGAACCTACTTAGTTTGTTTCCTTTACTAATGTTAAATTTCTGACGTCCATTTATAGGTTATGTGAGAATGCTACACCCAGATTCGCGAAAAGGTGCTTGTAGGTATGAAAGGAAAATGCAACCCTCACTAGTAAAGTATGAAGGTGCCTTTTGTTTATGTACTTTCTATATATTGTTGATCAAGTTCTTCTCTTCTTCTCTTTGCTGTTTGTAGGGTTTGGGCACAATTCAATTTATCTATTTATTGAGAAAAAATAAAACTAAATTGAAATATTTTGATTTAAAATATCAACTTGTAACTAAATCTAAATTATTGTTTTTTTTGCAATTTGATCCCTAAATTGAATTAAGATTTATATTAAGAAAAATGATATAAATTATTATAATTTAAAGTTTAACAAATATGCAGAAAATTTTAAGAATCGGGTCAAATCCAATGCCTATCTTGTAAATCAAATTAATGAATAAAAATGAATTCAAAGGTGCTGCCTCATCAGTCTTTAGCATCCCGGTTAGTTCTTGGTTAATATTGCACAAAGCATGTAAATTTGTTTAGTTTTGAACTCGTTCTTTTAAGTATAACATTTTCGTGGTTTAATACTCAGTTTTAATCAAATTTTCAATTTACCCCTAGTTTTTTTAAAAAAAAAATTATCTACGTGAAAAGTGCTTTTCAGGACCAAAATCGTGAAGCAATAACTTAATTAACGGTAAATCATGTTTTATATTCGGCAGATTAATGATATTGAATAATAGAAATAATAAGCCAAAAGTGTTTTTGAAAGCTAACTAAGTCCTGATGTGATAGGATAAGCTCGCGGAGAGTTCGCTGAGGGTTTCGGCTCACGGAGGTTTTCGACTTAAGCGCGGGGTAATTTTGTAAAGAAAATTACCTTAACTCTGTAATCAAGAACTTAGTTATTCAATTTTGAATTGGATGACTCTTTTGTTGATGTATGCTGACGTATCAGGCATGAAGTATTATTTGGGAATCATTGATTATTTAAATCAAATAAGGTTTTAGTTGATAATTTTGAATGAATAACTAAGGTAATCGTGTATAATCTGCACCTTGAAAGTTATGTTATTGAAGATTTAGATTCCATATGTTTCTTTTTACCCATAATAAGAGTGTTTGAGAGCTTTTTATAATTACTTTTTTTTATAATTTAAGTATTTAAATTTTACAATCCGATTAATCTAAAGTTAATCGGTTTGATCTTATAAAAAAAATTATCAGTTACTAAGATAAATTTAGAAATATAAGTGGTAGTGCTGAAAAGCCTTTTTAGTTATAAGGCGCCTTCTAATATTTATTAGGGGTTCCATTTTTAAAAAATATTAAAATAAGTATTTTTAGTTATAAGATGCATTCTAATACTTATTTAAAATGAAAAGCCTTTTTTTAATCAATAAACCAGTATATATAGGACATCTTTTTATTTTCAATCTTTATTTTGTTGGGACATTTTAAAAAAAATAAGTGCCACTTGTTAATATTTCAAAAATAAAATAAAATAAAAATTCAAGCAACTGCCCAAACTTCCTAAACCCTTTAAGTTTTAAGCGTGCATAAATTATGGTTATTTATGAATTAGGAAAAAAGGCAGACGCGGATTAAAAAAAAAGAGAGCTCCCGGTGATTCATGGAGGTTGAATTGAAGATAGTCGACAGCTGAAAGCAGTACCGTTTCCCACCGTTCTCTGTTTGAGAATCTGGATCATGCTGAATATAATACCAGTTATCAGCTCTCTAGGGAATCTCTGGATTCCACCCTTTTGGCTTCTTTCCGCTGCTCACAGCCGTTTCTGGACTTCACTCGGCCGGTCGATCGCATTTCGCCATTTCCTAGTTAATTGCTCATGAATCGTGCATTCTCAATTTCTTCCTTTTTGAGGTCGTTCCGGTTTGCTGGATTCGCCGACCGGAAGCTTTAGAAGTCAATCAAAGTTTCATTGTTTGTCCCTCCCTCTTTCTGGAAATGAAAGATGTAATATTTCCTTCGGTTTTGTCGACTTTGTTTGTCGTTGTTTCCCTCTCAATGATTAATTTCATCAGCAGCGCAAGCCGCTCGCGCTGCCAGGCAATGGCAATGCGGCGGCAGCGCGCTCAACAAGGGGCCGGGCCGGGTTCTTGTCATCGTGGTCTACCCGTGAGAGTGAAGCCCGAATCGCCTAGCTAGGGCAAGTTTGGCCGAGCCACCACGGAGGCGGGCCTTCTTGAGGCGAGCAACGCCGACTGCGTTTCCTTCCTTCCTTCCTTCCTTGAGGCGGCATGATCAAAGTCGGGATCCGAGACTAAAGATCCATCTTTTAGGGCATCGCCGCGGTTGACGTCGCCGCTTCGTGCGTCTCGGCCGCGCTTGATGACCGGGTTCCAGATTTGCGTGGGATCTTGAATGAGGCCTCCTGAAAGCGAATACATTGTCGGAGGGCCGGCGAAGTTCCATGCGGCATCGACGTTGTTCTGGATGAGTTCGTAGAGCGGAGGGAAACGAGATTGTTGTATTAATTTAACAATTACTAGGGGAAGGGGAAGGGGAAGGAAGGGGAAGGACAAAAAGAAAGTGAGAGAAAATAAAAAATTTATATATTTTTTATTTAAAAGAGATGGAATTTCAAAAAGAATAAACAAATTAAATATATAAAATTATAATTTTTTTTTATTTTTTAAAAAATAACGTATGTAGACAGATGAAAATTTATAAAATTCTATCAGTATTATATGTAAAAGTTGAGATATAGAAAGTTTTTAAAATAGACAACGTATTTCTTTAGATAAGTCCTTGTCACTGAAGGAGAAAATAAGAAGATTAGCGTTATCTATCTCTGTCCTTTTGAATCTTGTCCTTGAAAAGATTTGTTTGCGATGAGGGTCGACAACGACGACGTGGAGTACGAGTGGTTAGACAATAAATGGTGATGATGTTGGTACAATCTTGCCCTAAGTATTATTTGGTTTTAATGTTTGGCTAAAACAAGTTTAAGTTAGACAATATTGTTGATCTGTGTGAATTGAGCATACATGAAAGTCCAGGTTTGAAGACTTAGCAACGAGAAGTCCAAGAAGTGGCATGGCCTCTTGGCAAGTGAAGTCCCGGAGGCACGTCCTCTTGGCAATTGAAGTCCTGGAGGTGCGGTCTCTTGGTAAATGATGAAGTCCTGGAAGCGCGGCCTCTTGGCAAATGAAGTCCCGAAGGCGCGGCCTCTTGGCAAAAAGATGACTTAGCATGACAAAGTCGATGGAAGCATCTCAAGCTAGTGCAACGATGTGGAGCTGTAGGCTTGGGAGCATCTAGGAATGTCACGAGGCTTGTGGAGGATGTTTGAAGGCGAAAGTCTAGGCTAAGAGAAGCTGAAGGGCAATTTTCAGCTTCATCAGTCGACTGGTGTGGAGTCCAGTCGACTGATGGTTTGATCCAACACACAGAGAAAGATCAGTCGAGTGAAAAGGAGCTACCAGTCGACTGGGCAGTCGACTGACATGATGAGCAGTCGACTGATATTTGAACGTTGGACTAACAGCTATTGAGTTAATGTCAGATTATGTAGCCGTTGAAGCCTAGCAGTTGGCTGGCCTTAAGAGCAGTCGACTGATGTCGCGAATAGGATAAAAAGACAGGTGTAGAATTGAAGATCTAAGAAGAGGTTTCACTTTCTCATATTTGTAAGCTCATGTGAGCTCGCCAAGCTCTGTCTCTTAGATTTTTCCTTCATACTTCTCTACATATCTATAAGAGGAAGAGATCAAAAGTGTAAAGGTTTCTCCACCTTCAAGTTGGTTTGAGAAGGAGAAGATTCATAGTGAAAAGAGTGTGGTGTGTGTGGATCCTTGGATTAGTCACCTTTGAGGAGGTAGATACCAAGTAAACAAAAGGGGTTAGCATTGCTTTCATTTTTAGTTGATCTTTTCTTTGTGTTTCCGCTAATAAGTTTGTAGGAAAGATCGAAGTTGCTATTCACCCCCCCCCCCCTCTAGCAAACACAAAAGTCTTAACAACTAGTATCAGAGCCCGGTTTGCTTCGAAAGAACTCATTGTCAATCGGGGCATCTAGATGGAGTTTCAAGAGGGTTATAGCACCGCACGACCTCCGTACTGCGACGGCAACGACTTTGTCTATTGGAAAGGTAGAATGGAATATTATCTTATGAATAATATTGAAAATTAGTTTAGTATTGTAGATGAATTCAAAAAATCAACCGATGCAAATGGAAACCTATTCCGACCAAGGATTGGTCAAAAGAAATTTGCAAGAAGGCTTAAGCAAATGTTAAAGTCACAACCACCTTGCAATGTGGACTATCTAAAGAGCAATTAAGTAAGGTTGAACCCTTCAACTCAGTTAAAGAGCTTTGGGAGAAGCTCATCGAATTGAATGAAGGGTCAAGTGAGTCTAGAAGAGCCAAGAGGGATCTTCTTGTTGGGCAACTTCAAACTTTTAACATGAAGCCGAATGAGACCGTGAGTCAAATGCATGGAAGATTCAAAAAAATAGTGAATAGACTTCATGTGATAGGTGAGAAATTAGACAACTGAGATTTGGTAAGGTATGTTCTTCAAGCTTTTCCTAGAACCACTTTATGGGCATCAATGGTCGATGCATATAAGGTCTCTAGAGATCTCTCAATTGTAAAGCTTGATGAATTATTTTGTGAATTTGAATTACATGAAAAAACTACATATGTCATCCAAAGAGAATGGAATAGCTTTGTTTGTAGAAAAAAAGGAGAAGAAGAAGAAGAAGGAGGAGGAGGAGTCTTCATCTGAGTCCAACCAAGTATTCTTGGATAGTGATGAAAAAATGATGGGAAAAATAAGAAGACTCACAAGGAGAAACATTAAGAAGATGTTCACATCCTCAAAAGGTAAACATAGTCAAAGTTCAGATTCTAATTCTAATGTTACTTGCTATGAGTGCAACAAGAAGGGGCATATCAAGCCGAATTGTTCGAAGCTGAAAAAGAAGAAGGAAAAGAAGAAGGGAGTCATGGTGGCTCAAGCCACATGGGATACATCAAGTAGCAATTCATCAGATGACGAAAAAGAGCTATGCCACATCACTAGAACCATGACATTTATTGTTGGGATCGTCCCGGTGCAATGGTGTGTCTACACGTTTCGTAAACGTGCGCAACGGAAATATAACAAATAATTAACAGTAATTATTAAATAACACACGCATGCATAGCAGGATTAACAAGTACAAGACATGGCAGGAAATTAAAATTTTCTGAATAACAATTATTCTACTTGCACAATTAAAATTTACAGAATAAAATTATTCTAAACGTGTACCTCGCGATGACGATATTGAGCTGTGTTGAATGAATCGAGCGGTCCTCGGAGAAGTCTTGCCTCTACTGGTGATCCACGCCAAGCTCCTGTCTGGACGGCTTCGGAAGCCACGAGTCGTGTCATCATCTTCGGAACTAATCGATGATGATCGAATCGAGAGAAGCTTTATTTCAGAAATCACGCAACAATGTATGTCGCGTTCGTTCCGGGGCTTTCTAACTATCACCGAGAATCGTATTCTCGATGTAGTTTCGGTGGTCAACCATTGACCGTCAAATTGATCAGAACCTTTTCCGACGTTGATGGAACAATTCTCTAAAAACTTCGTAAGCTTCCGAGAGGATTATAGATGATCGTCAGCCGAACGGGATTGAGTGATAGCGTCTGAATAACTCATCTAATTATTGGAAACAATTCCCAACAATCACACAGAGTAATGACGTCTAAAACTAATACAATCCCTGTGTTCTCCCTCCCTTCACACGACCAAACTTGGGTTTTTGCCTTTTCTTCCCATGCAACCGGGTATACACAGCTTTGACTCCGGTCGGCGGCAATCAAGAAAACAGAGGAACAGCAAGCTCTGTTCTCGCACAAAGGAGAAGCTCGTAACAGAGGAGGCAACACACTTGAGATATCGATCCGGAACTGCTAGGATTTTGCCTGCCCGCTTCTACCTCATGGCTGTGCAGTTGTCCCGAGTTTCTCAGCGGACGACGCGAGCAGGGATGGCAGTAAACTCGAGTTACAGCTCCTTCTCACGGATGAAGAAGAAGGGAAGTCGTGCGGTGGAGGAAGAAGAAATCACGCGGAGGAGGTGGTTCGCTTCTCATCTCCAACACCTGCTTCCGGCGACGAGTCTCGGCGCCCCACCATCATCTTCACACCACAACCCGCCGGAATTCCTCTTCGCGCTCGCTAGAAGCTTTCTCTCCATGCCGCCAATGGAATCGGGCGGAGCAGTCGGCGCACGACGGCTGGCGAGGTCGGAAGACGCGACTCTCGGCAATGAGGAAAGGATCGGCGCCGTGACCTCCGGAGAAGATGAACAGAGGCGCCGTCAGGTTTCGCGGTGCCGCCTTCGAACCGATCCCATGTGAAGGACGATGTACAGGGGAGGGAAGACACGCGATTATGGTTTTTTTTCTTCCGAAACTACAGTAAGTTTTGCTTTTAAACCGGATCATGCAAACACCACAAAAGAACCAGAGAAACCCGTTTCTTTTAAGCCGGGTTCAAATACTGTAGCGAATCGAACCAGAGCGGGTTCAAAACTAACTCGTTTGGTTCACTAACCAAACAAATTCCGATTTGATCTAAACCAGTTTTGTTCGTTTCGTCTTCCCAAGATGAAACTTTTCGTATCTTCTATTTTGCCAAAACCTCTTCCATCATAAATCAAACCACGTTGATTCAATTTGGTTCAAAAACTAATCATTTGGTTCACTAACCAATCGACTTCTGATTTGAACGAAATCAGTTTCGTTCGTTTCTTTTCGTAAGAGGAGTTTCATCATTTTGTCCATTGTTTGGTCCAACTTGGGTTTCTTCTCTCATTCTGAGAATCCAATTCTTAAACTCGTTTTTAAGTCTTTCGGAGAACTTAGAATGCGTGTGACCCAATAGGTTTCCGGTTATGTTGGTCGTCCGTAATCATTAATTACGAAATGATCATGAGTGACACCTAGTAGTATATCATGATCCCCAATTGATAAAAAAATTAACGATTGATTCCAGAATGTCTTCTAAACCATTCAACAGCTAAACTGAATCGTGCCTCGTTCCTTTCACCGTCTTATACCCGCTTGGTTCAGGACATGGTATATGTGGCAGTCCCCACTAGGCTAACTACGTCACACTTAGCCCAAGTTGCTTTCTTTGTTGGTACTCCCATACAAGTTACTTGTACATGTGTCCAAGAGTCTCGTACTCTAAACATGTAATGTTTTGGCCAAAGACTTTAGTAACAATCCTGACAAATGACCGCAAAGTATACGCCGCCTCTGCAGAAAGTCAGCAGCCGCTGACGAATAGGGCGCCTTTCTCACGGGGAAGAAGCAGGGTCGGCGCGCTCGGGAAGACAACTGCGGCACAGGAGGGGAGGTGTGGCGGGGAGGAGGGATCTAGGGTTTTCCTAGATCGGCGTTCGGAAAAAAACCTGCTCTGATATCATGTCGGAATAACTTTATTAATTGAATAAAAATAACAAAGATTACAGCCATATATATAGCATTATCTAGATAGACTGGGTCACATAGACCGGGTCATATATATATATATATATTATATATATTAAATATTCTAACAGACTAGGTGAGATGAATAGGTAATAAACTGAAATAACTCAACAAATAATTTTTTTTCATAATTATCTTTAACCTTAATTAATCAAATTTTCAAATTAATTAACTTAAATCTTAATTAATCAAACTTTTCAAAATTAATTAACTTAAATCTTAATTAATCAATTTTTTTCAAAATTAATTCACTTAAATCTTAATTAATCTAATTTTTTTAAATTAATTAACTTAAATCTTAATTAATCAAACTTTTCAAAAATAATTAACTTAAATCTTAATTAATCAAATTTTTTCAAAATTAATTCACTTAAATCTTAATTAATCTAGTTTTTTTTCAAATTAATTAACTTAAATTTTAATCAATGAAAATTTTCAAAATTTAAACTTTAATTAATCAAATTTTTTTAAAAATTAATAAATTTAAACTTTAATTAATCAAATTTTTAAAATTAATTAACTTAAACCTTAATTAATCAAAATTTCAAAATTAATTAACTTAAATCTTAATTAATCAAATTTTTTCAAAATTAATTAACTTAAATCTAATTAATCAAAATTAATTAACTTAAACTCTAATTAATCAAAATTTACAAACTTAATTAAACAAAATTTTTCAATTAACGTTAAGTTAAAACTAACTTTAATTAAAGAAATTAAAAACGTTAAAACTAATTAAACCATCAGATCGGCAAAACCTCTGATCTGAGTCGACTCAGATAACCATCTGAGTCGACTCACGCTTGGTCAATGAAACGGCGGGAACTTTCCCGTTGAAATCGTCGTGGTGCCTGCTGGAGTCGACTCCAGACCTATCTGAGTCGACTCACACTGCTTTCATAGTCGACTCAGACCAGTATATAAAATAGCATCGGCGGCAGCCGAACCTTAAACGTTCAAAACCCTTTTCAAACTCATTTCTCGTCGTTTTTCGTTGCGGATAAAGCCAACAACTCTCCTAGGAAAGCTATATGGGTCCCAAGTAACGCTCTTAACTCAATCTTTTTCATTTTCATTGCAATTTTTTGTTGTTATTTACGTGGTATTATTGGTTTAGATGAGCAAAGAGACCTAGAGAGGCTGCCTTTGATAATGCCCCCTCAATAGATCCTAGATTCCCTACCGAGGGACATAGGTCTAGATTCGACCAGACCACCTACCTTCCACTTCCTAGTAGATCATTAGATAGAGGATTTTTTGTCCGATCTTGTCCTCTATCAGTACAGGCTATCACCCATTATCATTTAGACCGACTTGTCTTTTGCACCACTCCCATGAACACAACTTTGTGTTCAGAGTGTTATAACAACCTTGACCTTCAGGATGACACCACTATTATTTCTAGGGTTGGACGTAGGACCATCACGATCACCCCAACCATGATAAATACATTCATAGATTTCGACCATCACCCTCACAGTTCATAGTCTACCCCCACTCGTGCATGCCTTTCGACGAGCCCTATGAGGAGATTACCTTAGACATCATGCATACCTATTTCTTCTAGCAGGATAGAGCCCCTGGACTAATCAATTTCTCCTCCACTGATCTCAGGGTCCAGGAGTATGTTCTATATAGGGTTATAGTGAACTGCATCTTACCCATTAACACTAGAAATCTAACTACTATGAGGTCATTCCATTCCTTCCTGCTCTATGCCTTCACCCACAGACTGGACATAGATCTAGGACTCCTCATCTTCCATACCATCATCTATGCCTCTTCAGTAGTTGCCAGTAGGAGGGTGCACATGTTATACTGTCACATTTTGATAGACATCTTTGCGTCTCTTGGGGTGGATACCACCATAGGTGAGATCATACCCCATGGAGATTATGACAGTATTGGCAGCCGACAGATCACTCTAGCTCATATAGACATTAGCAATGAGGGGAGGCTATCTTGGAGGCAGCCTCAGATCCAGCAGCCACGAGGACATCACCAGCAGATCCAGGATCAGCCTCAGTCGGACCCAGCAGACATTGATCTGGGAGCCGAGATAGAGGAGCTTCTTGAGCTTCCTGATGCACCAACTCCACCTCCACCTCCACCTCCACCTATGACTACAGACTAGAGATTAGATAGGTTGGAGGAGTCAGTTCAGTCCATATCTGCTAGGATAAATGCACAGGGAGCTGACATAGCTGAGATCCTTCAGCTTTTGAGAGCTATGCAGCCTCCTCATCCACCATCTCCACCACCCCAGTAGATGTTTTATTGGTTGACTTGGATGTTTGACTTATGCTACTTGATCTGACTTGACTTGTATTTGACCTGACTTGATTTGTGTTTTGATTAGACTTATCACTTGCATCATTACTATTGTTCTCTTTCTCACTTGCTAATATTTAGAAGAAAATTAGGTTTATGTTTAGTAGAATAGGAAAAATAAATTTCTTTTCAAAAAAACTCATGACTTTCAAATCTATTATAAGTATATTTCAAAATGATTTTCAAAATTACTAAGAATGTTTTAGAAATTATTTTTCCTTTACAAGTTTTATTTTCAAAAGTAAGTAAATGGAAATTTTGCCTTAGACTAGATGCAAACCCCCTAGAAAGCATGCACCTATAGATCTAGGTGGACATCTCACAAAGCACACTAGATACCTTGTTTGTGATTGTCAAACTTAGAACGGTGTGAGATGTATAGGTCTTTAGTCTAAGCAAATAGATGCTTTAAGTCAGTGCATAAAACCAAAAGCTTAGACTTTAATTTCCATTGATCAAGTTAAGTGTCCCAAAATAAAAAGACAATCTTTTAAATTGGGATGATACACTTATACTTGGCTAACTAGGTCAAGCTACTACTTTCTAGTAGATAGCTAAAACCTAAGTTGGACACGCGCCCCAAAGGAACATTTTTTTGTCTAACTATGTTTATATATTTATTAAGCTTGGAATCAACCCAAAAGGACCAAATATTTTTTTGATTATGTCAAAGGGGGAGAGAATTGAGAAGGTCGTTCAGGTTAATAATTTTTACTGAAAAAGTGAGTGCTTAAATTACCTGAAAAAGGGGGAGTAAGGAATTTAGGGGGAGTAACACATGTGCATGCATTTTTTATGTTACTCAATACTTGTCAATACTTGCTTTACCTATGGTGCATGATATAAGCTTGTTGTACTTGACTTGCATGATATAAAGTTGTGATTTATAACTTAACTTGAAACCTTAAGTTGCCATAATAAAAAAGGGGGAGATTGTTAGTGCAGAAAGCACTAATGGATCAAACCAGAATTTTGATTATGGAACTAGGATCAAGTTAAGTATGTGGTTTGGCTAACCAAGTTGAACTGAGCTTATAGGAAATAGGTTAAGTCCTAGTGCTGCTAGGCATGAAGTCTTGGCAAAGTCAAAGTGCACCAGGTGAAGTCTGGGCGGGTCAGGAGGACCACGCTGCAGCAGAAGTCTGGGCTTGGTCAGGAGGACCAAGTTGCAGTAGAAGTCTGGGCTTGGTCAGGAGGACCAAGTTGCAGCAGAAGACTGGGTTGATCAGGAGGATCAGTTGCAGCACAAATCCTAGGGGCAAAGACAGAGTCGAGCACAAGTCCAACAAGTCAGGAGGACTCTGTTGGCATCAGGTAAATTCTCCCGAGGGGAGTGGGTGAGGACGCGTTCCCAAGAGGAACAGTAGGCGTCGGTCTAACCTAGGATCTCACCGGAGATCCGAAGTTAAGATTCGGAGTTGGTTCGGTGAACCAACTCAATCCTTTGCATATTATTGAGCTAACTTTTTGTGCAGGAAGGAAAAGTCAGACGAATGTGAACTCCGGACAAAAAAATTGATTTTTCGGGTCTAGAGTCAACTCAGATGGGTTCTGGAGTCGACTCCAGCCGAGTCAGCTGGAATCCAGAAGTCAGCGCGTCGAGTTTTCCGCCAACTCAGCCTGGAGTCGACTCAGGTAAGGTTTTGAGTCGACTCAGGGTCAACGTTTATCGCCGCTGACGCCACCGCGACTGGAGTCAACCCAGAAGTCGATCGGAGTCGACTCAGGAGGGATAACGGACGAAAGAGATAAAGGTTTATCTGCCGCGTCAGCTGGAGTCGACCCAGATCCGCATCTGAGTCGACTCAGGAAGGCTATATAAGTAGTTCGCGACCAGCAGCTGCATTAATGACTTCCAACACCTCCAAACTTCGTTCCCGTGACTCCCGAGTGCTCTAACTTCGATGTCGGTGCTGTACCTGCTCCAAGCCATCCTACTTCACACCGAGACGCCGAATTCTACCTCCGGGAGCGATCAAGTGAGCGAAAGTTCGTAAAAAGCTAATACTGTAATTCAATTCATTCTCATTTTTGTAATCGATTTGTATTGGATTTTTTCGATACACTTGCTGCCGAAAAGGGGCAAGTGGCTTAGTGGATTGCCCAAAGTAAATGGTCAAGGATCGTGGGCCTTGGAGTAGCAGCGTTGCGCTGTGAACCAAGTAAAAATAAACGTGTCACTTTTTCTTACTTGCTTTTAATTTTTGCTTCCACATTACTTTACTAATCTCTTCTATTTCGCACTCGAGTTTTACGAAAAATCGAAAAGCGTGCAAACACGCTATTCATCCCCCTCTAGTGTTTTCGATCCTACAGACAGGTCACTCCAATGAACTGGTTACCTTTAACCAGCATCCATGTTTAACTCTCAACATCCAATGTTGACCGCAGTGAGATCAGCTACTTGGCTAACCAAGGAGTCCAAACGTGCTAGTCTCGACAGAATCGATGACGTCCGTGCTCATCAATTTCTCGACTAGGAATAATTTCAATATATTCATAATTGTACATGTAGAGATGCTCACGAGTAGTGATTCAATCACAAATTCTCTCATGCTATGAATCGTATTACGGACATTCAGTATTTGAGTTTAAGATCCAATCAAACACATATGGAATGTGCACCCAAATAGTGAATTACTATTTATCTAATAAATAATATAACCGTAATGCGATTGCCTTAGGACACCTCTCAAATTTAACATACTCCCACTTGGCCTACGACCAATCACTGTGGTATCCAATTCCAAGCGCCTCTATTTATTCCTCAAAATTACTTTAAGGTAGAGGTTAAAGGATCCGCAAGGATCCTTTCGATGAGATTCTTCTCGAAATGTATTTCTCTTCTACTAATAATCTTATGATCTATTGATTTCGCCGAAGCACGTGTTTGGATCGACGGTGAGACCTTGGTTCCATCGCTTGCGTGATTGCTCCATTGTCGTTGCAGTAAACAAGTATTGCTTCGACAATGGCTGGAACCATTCCAAGTTCATAAATGAACTTCCTGATCTAAACCACTTCGTTTGCTGCTTCAAAAGCTGTAATATTGTCTTATTTGAAACATTTTCAACTTATTGCGCTATAATTTAAAATGAATAGGTATCTAGACTGAGACTCAGAATCATCCTGATTCGTCTAGTAGCTGGCATCCGTATACTCGCATGTAACCATATTACTTTCTTCATGTACCAAAATTAATCCTTATTTCCTCGTAAGTACTATAAGAATTATCTTGACAGCCACCCGATGATCCATTTCTGGATCTGATCGATTTCCGCTCGTAACACTTAGAGCACATGATACGTCAGGCCTCGTACACATCATAGCATACATGATTGATTCTATTGCCGAAACATAAGGAATCATACTCATATAAATCCTCTCGTCTCTTGTCCGTGGACACGTAGACTTCGAAAGGTGAACCTTTCTCAGATTCAAACATGCTAAACCCCTTTTAACATCTTGTCTATTTATGTAGACTGCGAAAGACTAAACAACCTTTTGATCTATCTCTATAGATCTAAATCGCGGAGATTCAGGTTGCTTCTTATTATATTTGAGAGGTGTCCTAAGGCAATCGCCTTACGATTATACTATTTATTAGATAAATAGCAATTCACTATTTGGGTGCATATTCCATATGTGTTTGATTGGATCTTAAACTCAAATACTGAATGTCCACAATATGATTCATATCATGAGAGAATTTGAGATTGGATCACAACTCGTGAGCATCTTTACATGTGCAATTATTAATGTATTGAAATTATCCCTAGTCGAGGAATTGATGAGCACGGACGTCATCGATTCTGTCAAGACTAGCACGTTTGGACTCCTTGGTTAGCCAAGCAGCTGATCTCACTGTTGTCAACATTGGATGTTGAGAGTTAGAGGTGGATGTTGGTTAAAGGTAACCAGTTCGTTGGAGTGACCTGTCCTGAGACTTCATATGGTTCTATTCATATGTCAATGAAGATCTCAATGCAGCTTAAGTGCGAGTTTCCTTTGACTTGCGGTATTCAAGTCATCTTGGTCATGGAGGCTTATACTTTGACATCTTAAGCAAGCATCTTCGAGGAGGTGTGGACCCGAGATGATTGTGTATAAGTCAAAGTGTCCGAAGGTGTTTGAATAGCCCACAGAGGATTCACCGCTCCTTGGAAAGGGAGACGTATACCTTGCGGCCGCTTGTTAGGATTATTACTAAAGTCTTTGGCTAAAGCAACACATGTCAAGATTATGATACTCTTGGATACGTGTACGAGTAACTTGAATCCACAGGACAAGAAAACAACTTGGGCTAGGTGTGACGTAGTCAGCCCAGTGGGGATGACACATAGATCATGTCCTGAACCAAGAGGGTATGAGACGGTGAAAGGAACGAGGCACGATTCAGTATAGCTGTTGAAGGGTTTAGAACTGTTCTGGAATCAATCATTGATTTTTCGATCAATTGGGGATCATGATATACTACTAGGTGTCACTCGTGATCGTTTCATAATTAATGGTTAATTACGGACGTCCAACATAACCGAGAACCTATTGGGTCACACGCACTACAAGTTCTTCTAAGGACTTAAAACGAGTTTGAGAATTGGATTTTCAGAACGAGATAAATAAAGTATGGTTGGACCAGACAATGGAAAAAATGATGAAACTCGTCTTACGAAGACGAAATGAACGAAATTGATTTTGTTCAAATTGAAGATCTTTTAGTTAGTTAACCAAATAATTTGATTTTAAATCGAATTGAACCAACTTGATTTGGTTCACGATGGAAGAAGTTTTGGCAAAACGGAGGAGATGAGAAGCTTTGTCTTGTGAAGACGAAGTGAACAAAACTAGTTTGGGTCAAATCGTAGTTCGATTGATTAGTGAACCGAGCGAACGAAGTTTGAACCCGATTTGCTACAGTAACCCTATTTGAACCTGGTCCGATTCGATTTGCTGTATTACTGTTGAACCCGGTTTAGGTATTTTGGGCTTTCCGATTTTCTCCGCCGCACAGGGTCTTCTTCCCCGCCGCGCTATAAAAGAGAACTGCTTTTCCCACCCCTCCACCCTCTCTCCCTTTCATATCACAATTCTGCTCTTTTTTTTAATTTTTAAAATTTTCATTTAATTTTGTTTAAAAATAACTCTTATACTTATATATTTTTAATTTTATTTAGTTTTATTTTTTAATTAATTTAATTTATTATTTTTTCATCAATAGAATATTTTTTTAATTTTTTTAATTTTTATTTAGTTTTATTTTATAATTAATTTTATTTATTATTTTTATCAACACTTTATTTTTAATTTAAATGGATGAGAGATTTTGATATGTGTCAAGGGGAAGAGGGATAATTTAAAATGATGAGAGATTTTGATATGTGTCAAGAGTTCGAAAAAGGATAATTTAAAGAGATGAGAGATTTTGACATATATATCAAGGGTTGAAATAGGGGTAATTTAAAGGGAGGGGGTGTTTTGACAGGTGTCAATGGTTGGTGGATGAGTAATTTAAAGATAATTATAGATTTTGACATGTATTATGTGGGATTGAGGGAGGGATGATTTAAAGAGAGAGAAGGTTTTGATATCTATCAAGAATTGGATGGGGGTAATTTAAGTGTCTAATTAGAAAGATAATTAAAAAAAATGAGATTCTTACCTATGTTAAAAATTATATAAAATAAAAAAATTGATAAAAAAACAAAATTGATTAAAGAATAAAAATTAAATAAAATTAAAAAATAATAAACAAAATAAAATTAAATAAAATTAAATAAATATATATATAAGTGAAAAAATAATAAATAAAATTAGTTTAAAAATAAAATTAAATAAAAATTAAATAAAATTAAAAAAAATATATAAAAAAAAAAATGAAAAATAAATGAAAAGGATAAAATAGTCATTTGAATGGGAGAGAGAGAGGGGAGGAGAGGAGGTGCGGTGTCGGGGAAAAAGCAATTTACGCTATAAAAACTGGGATCAAGCCCTGTTCTTCTTCTTCGTGCAACAAGGGGCGCGCCGCCGGCTGTGTGGGAGAGTGATCGCGAGTGCTCTGTTCTCCTCCCTTCTTCCCCGCCGTGACGCGCCACCGCTGTCGATCTCCTTCGCACGGCGCCTTGTTGATTGGCAGCTGCTGGCTTCCCCAAACCAAAAGGCGCCGAACCTTCTACTTCCCTGGCTGTGCACCGCCGACGCCTCCCATCCGCGCGAGGGCGTCTCCGGACAGGAGATCGCCGCCAGCCGCATGGAGGAGGATTCTAGGCGTTGCTACCTCTCGGCCCGAGCACGGCAAGGGTCGCCGGCGCTGCTCCATCTTCGCGCGGCTTCCTTTGTTTCGGTATTTCCTTGTTCCTGTTCTGTTTCAGACATGTAGGAGGCGGCGCAAGGAACAGAGGTTTGCTCTTCTCTGTTTTCGGCTGTGAGGCGAAGGAGGAGAAAAGGTTTCTTCTGTTCTGTTGCCGACCGTGAAGAACAGAGGCTTGCTCTGTTTTGCTACCGACCATGAGGAACAGGAGTTGCTCTTCTGTTTTGTGTTGCCGACCGCAACAAACCATGCCCTGTAATTTTGTGTTGTTGACCACAATAAAAGGAGATCAAATTTGTTTGCTTCCCGTGTGAATACCACATGGTCAATGCTATCAATTTGGCCCGGTAATTTGTGAAATTGCCAAAGCGCGTTCGTCGCTTACCGTCGGAGCTGTTGTAGCTATCGGACGGAGTTTGCCGTTGATTGTTGACGTTGACCATTGGTGTATTCTTCGATGTCGAAAATTGGTTCCAACAATCGGAGAAGCCATGGTTTGTTGTTAGGGTTAGCTTTGGAAACTTCTGAAGTTTCCGGGTTTTGGAACAAGGCTTCTCTCGAATCGATTGTCATCGATCATCGGTTAGTACCGAAGACGATGACGTGACTCGTGGCTTCTGAAACTGTCCAGATGGGAGCTTGGCGTAGATCACCAGTAGAGGCGGGTCTTCGACTGT